>NW_007579014.1:109667-168002 GCF_000690725.1 Stegastes partitus
TCTTTAATAAAAATAGGTCATTAGAAATATTAGTACTTACTGATTTTGTCTGACTCTCTGATTTGGTAGTAAGCCTGGGTTGGGTTATTACTTGTTGTCGAATTCTGAATTCTGTAGTTAGTCCCTTACTGCAGCCCGTGTGCACCGTCTCAGACTGTGATGAAATCAAAGTATGTGGTGAAACATGATGGCAGGGAGGTTTAGAAAGCAGCTGAATTTAGGGCCTTTACCACTTAATGGCAAACACTGACACTTTTCTTCATTGTAATATGTGACTATTCCTAATTCACACTGTATAGTTTAATCTGATTCATCAAAAGTGCTGCCTCAGAATATCAGAGGAGCTGCAGCACAAGCTCGTTTCCATAGAGCACTCTGACTGTTTATCTTGGTTATTGTCTTAGGCACAATGAGCTTATTTATGTGAACAGAATGGACCCCACTTGGTTTGCAGCAATGCAATCACCATCACATTATAGTAATGCTGCTATCCATTGACAATTAGTGCACAATAATGTGCCTCACTTGCATTAATGTGATTGAGCATGTCTGTTAGGGATATGCATATATAACATCCTTTGCTTTGCTTTGCTTTTCGCCTCTCCAGTTAACCCTTCTCAAGAGAGCGTCAGTGGTCGATGATAGGATCCACCCTGACTGTCCAAACACCGCTCCCTCAGGGACATTAATTTCCAAGCAGCCCCATGAGTGAGTCAAAAGAGAGAAAGCTCACTAAGCATGAAGATTAGGGAGTAGAAATCACACTTCTCTATTAAAAAGTCTCTTTTTTTTCCCAGGGAGAAAGTCTAATGGCAAATTAATTTCCTGGAGATTAATGTACAAGGTAAATATTTTAGTACTAGTACTTATCTTTTAAAAAGTCTGAGGATGGTCACCCCCTTTTGCTCCCTTCCCCCTCCCCTGCTCTCCCAGTGTGTGTTGAAACAGCTTAGATGCATAAGGAGTCTAATGAGAGAAGAGATTCCAAGCAGCCTGATGGCTCTCATCAATCACCTTTCTCCTTTGGAGGTGTGATGCCGGCCGGGGGAAGGGTTCATGGAGGGGCGGGCGAGTGGGGAGGGAAGGCATCAGGCTTTTAATCTCAATAAGTTAATAGCAGGGCCAAACTCCAAAGTCTTAGCAGAACTTCATCCTTGTTGTTAGCAAACAAGCAGCATGTACACAGGAGGCTGTCTCAGGAGCTGCTTGGCATTTCCACGTTACACAGTTAATTCGTGTTGCACCTGAAATTAGGAGATCTAACTAGAGTTTGTCGATATGCCCATAACGGCCAGTTAAAGGTTACTAAGTACTGAGCCAGCATAGGAAAACCAATCCAGAGGTCTACTGCAGCACATTCAGTATCTTAGTATGTGGTTATAAATATATAAGCAGCATATCTGCATGAGTCTTCATTTGTCTGAAGGCACATACAGTAGAGCCCAACCTAGACTTTGTTAACTTACATATTTCACAAACTACTTGCATTTTACCATAAAGACAAAGCTGGACTCTGCACCACTGTCTGCTCTGCTTTGATATGTACTCTGCTACATGTACTGTTTTATAGCCAAAGATAGTGTGTGAAGGAAAAAATGCTTTATAGGCCAAAATATATCCAAAGACTACCTGTAAGCGGTAGATGTAGCCTCCAGGTCAGAAAGCCAAAGCCAACATAAAAGGGCTTCAAACATCCATTCTTTCAGTCAGCAGAGGGAAACTCCTCTGGTTGCAAAAATAGGTTTGAATGAATGGAGGTCTTGTAGAAAATGACTCAACTTCTCACTTAATCTGTTACCTCCACCAGCGGTTTATGGTCTCAGTTGCTAGTTAAAAGTCTTTTTCAGTACAGCATTGCGTTCATTTAGTAAATTGTGGGCCCGTTTAGAGGAAAACAGACAATAAAGTTAGCATGGCGACTTTGTAATTGACGAACCACATCGCCTCTCAGTCGTCACACTTGATTTCAAAAGACCAAGATGGCGACGGCCAAAATCCAAACTCAAGGTTTCATAATGGTAGTTCCCAAGCAAACCTCCATCTTTTATTTACAATCTATGATGTGTATGTTTGTTGGTGCAAGAAAGACTGCAGGGTGATGCTAACATGTCCAAGACAAAAGAGCCAGTCTACGTGCAACATGTTTTACTTTTACAAGAGAAAAAAAAAAGATCAGATAAACCTCACACAAAGCAGTTAACACTCTAATAAACTTTGCTTTAGCACCATTGTCCCTGGAAATACGTTTTAAATTCATTATTGTAAGTAGGAAGTTATTTAGCAACATATGCTAATGTCAGCAGCTTTCCTCAGAGCAGATAAACACATTGCTTGAGTCTTCCTTTCCAGTTTTTCTGTTGTCTTTTTAGTGTCAGAAAGACGAAAAATTTCTACCACCTATACTTTATAGCTTGACAGACTAGCTATGGCTAGTTGGTGTCCAGGCCAGTGCCATTCCTACAGGTTTGAATAGACACATTGTCTTAACACAACTCATGTGTTCTTCACGTGATGGACTCATAGACTGTTTGTAAAATGATGGACTTTGCTACCATAATGTTACCATTCTGTATTTCTGAATTTGTCTTTTTCCGTGGCCCTACTCTTTAGAAACCAGATGTAAAGAACAACTGGTGGATCTGACTGAGAATTGAAGGACATGGCAATAAGGTCCTGTCAATCACAAGGTAGCCCCGCCCTAAGGAACACCCAGTTTTATTGCCTATTTTCCTCCAAATGATAGCATAATGTACCAAACGAACATCATACTGTATTGAAGGAGAAATCAAACTAGCGATTAAGACTATAAACTAGCTAAGGAAATGTTTGCTGAAGTAACAGATCAAATAGGAAGAAGGCTCATTTTCTCACAGACTTCTATATAATCAGACTTCTTTTTGCAACCAGAGGAGTCTCCCCCTGCTGGCTGTTAGGCCTCATTTACATGTAGCAAAAACGCTGATATTTCAATGCGTCTGGGCTTTTGGTTTACACGTAAATGAAGCTACAAGTCACCGAAAACGATCACATCTGAAAACTCCGGCCAAAGTGGAGATTTGGAAAAACTCTGTCTTTATGTTTGCAGGTAGACAGGAGGAGACGGAGTTTGACGTCAGTGTGCGACAAAAACGTCATCAGCGTCATATGAGTACGACCATGTTTACAGTTTGGCTACTGTGATAGAAATGGATGCTGTTAAAGTAGCGCTTGTTTTTACGTTTGTGCAGACGCTTCTTTGTCGGTCCAAACAAACGACCCTCGCGCCATTATCACTGAAGTAGCAGGAAGTAATTCGTGCCATTCGTTGTTGTGTTTTTTCCAGGATTCTGATTGGCTAGCATGGCTTCATGCTTCTCGTTACACTGCCCCCTATAGGTCTGCCAGCTCATAGCAGCTCTTAACGAAGTGTTTATGCGGCTTTGTGTAAATGAAGATTTTTTTGAAAATGATCTGGTGTGAACAATGTTATTTTTGAAAACGTAGATCCGTGTTTTAAAATACCCGGCTATGTGTAAACATGGCCTCAGAAAGAATGCACATTTGAGGCACTTCTGTGTTCATTTTTCAGGGAATACATCCCTCTTTTATATAAAGTCTGTGGTTTGTGTGATACCATGTGCTGGATGTCAAAAGCATGTTTCGCATATTATTCCAGGGGTCTTAACAGTTAAATAAAAACCCAAAAAGTCTGGCCAGACATTAAACGTCTACTCCACTCACAAAGTTATCATTATTAGTTAGCGCGCTACAGTTCATGGACTCTGCTAGCAGCCTGCTTTTGTCTACTTCTGTCTCGAATCAAGGACGCATTGTTGTGTTTAAACTTCAAGTGATAAATCTGCCATTGTTATGAAGCTTGACAGGCATAGCATAAGTAACAAAGAAGACGAAATTGAAAATTATACAGTCTTTGATGTGACTATGGTATGCCTTCTAATTACATTTTTCTGTAGCAGTTTGTTCCTCCCTGAGCATTACATTATTGTTGGTGTCATATCAGATATTATATCACAAAGAGTGTTACAGTCATTAAGTGACGGGTCAAACATTCTGACCGTGACTTTATGAGGATAATATTGTATTTGTCTCTTTGTCCCCTTTGGTGTATCAACGTGACAGCTGTGGTTCATTAATTATCTCCTCACTGGACAATGTGTATGTGTGCTTCTGGAGGGAGAAGGGCTAATGTGGAAAATATGCAGAAAATGTATTTGGGTTGACTGTCCAGCTATTAATAATGATTGTGTTTGGATAAATAGTGCCCTACTTTCAGAATCTGTGGATCTAAATATTCCCAATAGGCTGCTTCCCTCCAGTATTGATTGATTGGTATAGTGTTTAAAGGTCATAGTCATAAAACATCAGGATGTAAATAACAGACTGTGATTTTTTTTTTAAACCAGTAGTTAATGTATTGCTTGTTGACTTTTTAAGTTATAGCAGTCTAGTGTTTGGATTACCATTTGAATTTAAGATTAGGTGCAGAGCAAATGTACTTTCTGATAAGACCTCACCAAAAAGGGGGACTGTAGGACTGCCAGACCTGTGATGCATATCTTCATACAGTGGTGTCTTTAATCATGGTTTCCGTCTGCAAATAGATGGACTGTTGTTCCTCCTTTTCTTCCACTGGTCTCCAAAATACTCAAAACCTGCTTTCATTGCATGCAGAGTCACGTGGAGACAAGACAGATGTGATGGTCTGTCTTGGCTTCTTCACAGATAATTAATTTGGCTGAGGGAATACAAAAAACATACTGAGCTGCTTTTAACCTGATTCAGACTGGCTCGGCCTTGATATGACTAAAAGCTGAGGTTCCGCTGATGGATGCGACGTTAACAGCTTCATTTAAATCTGCCTTTTCAGGATTGTCACCAAAATGCGTTCAATTGCTTTCAGTGGCCCAAACCTTGAGGACTGACCACCACATTTAGTTCAGTTTTTAATAGCCTGTGTTATCCAGTTCCATTCCCTAAATAACAAAAGAAAGCCTTCACTGTGCAACACATTCGCTCTGTTGTTACCTTGGGAGTTGAGTCTATTCATGTTTCCTCCAAGATTGAAAACACGTGTTTTGGTTTGTGCAGACATTTATCTGAATGTCTGGGCTGGCTTTGGCAAAAAGGACAGAATAAGCTTTACAGTGTTGTTGTTTTTTTGATCTTTCTTTCTCGTGGTCTTTATATCAGCGGAAACTGGTTTGCATGATGGAACTAAATGCAAAAAGATTTAACATTAGCTTTGAAATTCATTTGATAATTAATTTGAAAGAAATTAAATTTCAAATCTAATCGTTTCTGAATTATTAGCTGCTGTGCTCCAAATGAATTGAATTTGGATGTGATGACCTGACTGTGACCCTGATCTCGAGTGAGAATTAGTTTAAATGTTGTTGTTTAATTGGCTGGATTAATTAAAAGGAACTAATCTTACTGACTTGCGCGACACTGTTGACAACAATAATGGCTCATTTCCAACCATTTCTCCAGTAGAACAGGACTGATGGAATGTGACAACACCGCAGGATTTACAAATTACTTGGCTTTAATATTTATCCAGCGATCCTTGCTTTGCATTCATTAAGAGAGTCTAAAAACCAAAACAAAGGGGGTTTCATTTGGCTGCAACACTGCTCCACCTCAAGCAGGAAAAATCACCACGAAAGAACCTGATATGAGTGGAAACCACAAGCCGGTAATTTAATCAGAGCGACCAAAATCAAAGGAGGCAAAAGTTCAGGATCTGAATGCAATGAAATGTATCAGTTCCTTAGAACCTACTGACATAGCTCACTTGTGGAGGAGCAAGCCTCGACAGAAAGGGCTGAGTAATGAAGATGGATGCATTCTGTTATCAGGCAGCCACTTACTGGGGCCTGATGTAACCTTAAACATTGAGGATAGCTCAGTTGCACAAAGAATCTAATTAATGAATAGCAGCCATGAAAGAGGACAAGGCAAGTGTGCATTTGCAGATGAATTCCAGACACTAATCAAACGCTGTTTAAGTGGTTTTGGTTTGTCTCCAGAGTGAGGCGATATTTGGCGAGGACTTAAAGCAGTGTTTGCATGCTGACTTAATGACTGCATGCATCTTTCAGTGTTTTTATGTATGTGCCTGTGTACATATATGTGCTTTTATTCCTGTTTAACTGTTATATACACGAGTGCCAAGCCTGAAGTAAGAAGAACTGGATGCTTGGAATAGGTGCGAGGTTGCATTAGTTTGAGTTTATTACTCTCTGTTCTTGAGTCATACAACAATTCTGTAAGTGGAAAATGTTCTTGTTTTTGTTTGCAGCTCCACAGCTCAGTGCGTATTTCCACTTTTAGGATAAACAACCATCATTCAGCCAGTACCCGAGTTTGTGTCAGCCAGCGTTCTTTTGTAATGTGATGGTTTCGGATGCAGAACTCTTGTCTCAGAAAGGTGGGAGGTAAGAAGTCAGATAGTAACTAGGTCAGATCTTTTCACAGTTGGCTAACATTTTCACAAGCATCTTCATAGCCTCAGTCCATAACTCTAAATAGCTGTGCAAAACAAATATTTTAGCAGGTTTCATTTACAGTTGATCAAATAGAGCTTTGTTGCTGGGATTAACTATGGTTAAGCTTTTATCCACATGAGCTAGCTACCTGAAGCTTCATTCGTCTGAACTGACATCAGAAAATAATCACGTCAAGTCTGGATGAGATTGAGCTTTCAGAAAATAGGAACCATTAAGTGTCTCATGTGGTGAAACTCCATTGTAGTGTGTTTTGTATGTCCTAAAAAGACGAGATGATGAAGATGCTTTCTCCTGCCATTCCTCCAGACCCCTCTCAACTACTCGGCCTCCCAGCCTTACAAGCCAGTCAGAATTTCATTCAGTTTCTGCATAGAAACTAAAGAACTAATCGTCGTCCAGCTAAAAATGTGCATAGTCCTGCCCCCTTGCTGCTTGCAATGGGAGATACTCAGAATGAGCAGCTGCCTCTATGTCCACCATGTTAATTTGCCTTTTAAAGCTGCTTCAGCGAGCTCTAAAATGTCTCAACCACAAGCAAAGCACACTCAGTGTTCTGGCTGCAAGAGTGAACACAAGCGTCTTTATGCACTACCAGCTCTGAGGACCTGAGAACCCAGTGGATTACATTTATTTTTGATGGCAACATCCCCACAACAATAGAATAATCCTTTGTGTTAGCGTGTTGTGTGGCTAAAGTGGCTAATGTTACCAAGAGCTTTGATTGTATGTCCACAGGTGAGAACTCTGTGGAAACACTGCAGGACTTTTAGAGATGGTGGAAACTTCAGTAATAAAGACTTACTGTGGGTTGTTGTGTGCAACTTAATTCAACTGCTGCTTACATCTGTTTACTTCTCTCCTGCTCTCTGTGCTCAGATACACTGCAGTGTAGTACCTGTTCTCATTCACATTTATTTTTCTATTTGTGTTGTCAGACAATGGAACAAGAGTGAAATACTGACACTGCGATGCTGTCTAATAAATGCACCAATCACAAAATCAAAACCCAGGGTTATACAGTCATGATTGAATAAATGATTTTTGTGGTATTTTAAGCTAATAAACTAAAACATACATTCTGTGAACATGTGAGACTTTCGCTGATTTGATGAAAAGATGCACAATACGGGACCTTTGAGCTGATGATGGCACAAAACTGTGTTATTACAGTTCATCCTCAGAGGGAAATGAACGCCCGAACCGGCTTTCATGACAGTCCATCCAGTAGGTGTCAAACAAAAGAGGGGAAACAGCAACAGCGTGCATGCGCCTTCCATTGTGTTCCTGTCTTTAGATTACTCAAGTCATTTTCATAACTACTGAGTTGACTGATTAGACGAGCTGTGTGACTGCGTGGTCGAGTCATGAGACTTCCTTCTCTCTCTTATCCAGTACCAGCTGCAGTGGAGTTCTCCGTGGCGGTCGGTGAGCTTCCAGTGGCAGACGTGGCTCGTGCTGATCACCATGTTTGTGTTGCTGGGGCTGGTGCCTTACGTTGTTTACTGCATGATGACCGCCTTCACCAACCCCGCTCCTCCCAGCGCCTTTAAAATAGCAGCAGCCTCTTTTGGTATCCTGACAGAGATCCTGCTCATCAAGTAAGTGTTAAATGTTTCATCAACCCTCACATCTGAAACATTTTTAAAGTGTCCTTGGATTGAACTTCCTACAACACGCGGTCACCGTGATGAACCAATAAAATAATAGTCTCTCCACACCGGCTGCATTCTTGTCTGCCAAATATGTAAAACAATATTTTCATGTAACATTTCATTTTTATGTGAGTTTCAAAACAAGAAGCGGTGAGTGCCCGTGTCATCCAAATAATCATCTCTGAAAACATGTTTTTGTCTGACCCCCAGCGCCCCCCACCTCTCTTGTTTTCACTTCCCATTTTGATATTGCTAATTGGAACGATGCCTGCGGTACTGTAAACCATTAGTAAATGAACAGTCTGTTTTTATTAACATCTAACTTGTAAATAATGCATTAGATTCCTGGCATAAACAATATCTACTCTCTGATTAGAAAGCAACATATGGCAGCTACTGTAATCAGATTACAAATACAGGTTATGTAATCTGTAAGTGCCTAAAGCAGTTACTCAGTCAGGCTGCGCATTTCTGATAAATATCTTTTTTTTTTTTTTTTTTTAGAATTATGTCTCCTAATCGTATTTTTGAAAATCAAACCACAGTTTTAATGACTTGGCTTCATTAACTGAACTGAATGCTGGATTCAGACGAGCTCTCCTGCTTTACAACATTCATTGTAAAATATGATGGGGGGGGGGTAGCAGTAGTGACCCTCCAATCATGCCAAACTGCTCTTCGTGCCAGTAGCAAAATTAAAACTTTGTGTTCTACATGTGTCCTTCCTCCAGTATTTGTCTTAACTAAAATAAGGGAGGCTGTTTGTAATTAACTCAACAAGCCTGTAACTTTTTTTTTTTTTCCCCCCATTAACCGCCTTTGCAAGGAATGTAGCTAGTCAACTGGTAATTAATAAATATAGTGGCAGTGGTAATGTGCTTCTGCATCATTATGCTGTTGAAGCCCTTATCCAGGCTGGTAATGAGCTGTAATTTTATGACAGGAAATTGGTTTGTTTACAGCACGCTCAGCAGCTTCAGACGGCCTGCATTCTTGGCACATCTCGACTGCAGGTATTTGCATTGTTTGAGTTGAAAGAGTTTCAAATAGCTAAAATGCTAACGCTTCATTCGCAGCAACTCATTATTACAGATCTGTGTTGTTTTGAAGCTTCAGTGAGGAGCCATTCCTCAGATCTTAATGGGCTACACCAAGTGCAGTGAGCGGGCTCTCTGCTGACTGATCCTTACATTGTTGCTGGTACAATGGGGAGGTTGGTGGGTGCCGTTATTAGGATTGGTGGTCTTCGCAGACCCGTGCCCCATGGTGCTTGTGCTGCCTGGGATGTGCCAGCCTCCTGCTGCCCCCTGTCAGTGTGCATCTCAGTCACACGTCGGCCCCGGGGGTGGAAACCCTTGTAAGGAGCAACTCCCCCACCCCCATCTCTCACCCATCACTCGGCCTGTTAGTCTTCCAAACAGACCAAAATAAACAAGCAAGAGTGACCTTTTATTGTTTGCACTGTGTTGGATCCATGTTGTGCGCTCGTGATCACAGCAGTCATGCTATTCTGTTGGCGGGGGGGTGAAAGTGTGTTGCTGTCCTCCCTGTGACTAAGTCTCTGTGTCGCTATTACCTGTTGTCTGTTGCCATGGCTACAACACCTCAGATGACAGCTTAGTTTGCCATAAAGCAACTGAATAACCATCATTTTTAATGGAAATTGGTCTTTACAGGAGTCCTTGGAGTTACAGGAGTTTACATTTGCGCCTTTGTCTCCTTCGAACTGGAGAGCATCAGTTAGTACATTTACTTGAGTACTGCACTTTACTTGAGTATTTCCAAGTTGTGATGCTTTCAGTGCTGTGGTTACTTTGATTTTACATGAAAGAAGATCGACTTTTGTTTAGAAAAAAGATGTGTACATATAAAGGAAAGGCCTTGATTTCTTCTTCAGTTATTGTGTATTATCTGTGGTGCTGTAGCGTTACCATCCATTGGTCGTTTTCCCCCAAAAAGGGACTTGCATGTATTTTTAGGGCTGCACCAACTTTTGTGCATAACTACAGGAACTGTCCTTGTAAAACATCTATAGGGGGGAGAATAAAGTACCTGCTTTAGCACAGGTACCTCTGAGCAGCCCTGAAAAATATGCAGGTCTCAACACAACTTTGTTAAAGTAGGTGAAGACAAAGCTGATTGGTTCAGTTTTGGAGAGGACAGCTGTCACAGGAAATCGCTGTATTAAGACACGTTGCTGGGTTGTTGGTAAACTTGTTATTTTATACAATATGGAGAATATCAGAGATTTTGCAGATTCAAGGGAGAGGCACGGACTCATTACAAAAGCAAATTTTCCGTTATACTTATCCACATGGACACACATAGACCAGAGTTTTAAAGAAATCTTTACTTCAGAAGCCATTTGAATAAAATCTTTGTCAAATTACCTAAAACACTGTTTGCGTGTGGATGAGGGACCCAAATGGAGAAGAAAATAGTCCTTTTACATCGACCTAACAACGGTTTCACCATCAATTAATTTATCAACTCTTTCACAAATTACTCAATTAATCTGAATAATTAATTTTCCTCCAAAAAAGCAAAAAGACCGTTTAAGTTAAATTCATTTTATTCCAACAAACTGTATCTCATTGCATGTTGCAGCAAAGTACAAAATGGTGATAAAGGTTTGCATTTTAAAGTGTAAAACTGCAGACGTAAACTGGAAATGCAACCACGATATATATGTATGGATATAAAGAGAGCTTTTTATTTAAGTCACAGATGTAAATCCAAAAGTCCACATTTATATTAAACGCCTGGAAAAAGTGAAAAAGTTTGGTCTGTGTATTAAAACACGTGGACACAGAGGATATTTTACAAGCAGCAAAAGAGACTACTTTTCTTCCTATTGTGTGATTTTTCTCTGACTTTGGTGGCAGCTTTAAATTCTATTAAAAAATAGACAAATTCACAGCTCATGTTTAATGTATTTGTGCTGTGATTTCATCAGATGAGGCTGCAGTTATAGAATCAGGAGCAGCAGCTATGAGGTGACTGCCGGTTAACATGTAGTCTTAATGATTCATGTTTCAGTCATACTGTCTGACAATGGAAGAATATGTAAATGAAAACAACTTAATTGGGAATTTGGCTGTTTTAAAAAAACACTGTAAGTGAGCACAGAGAGCAGGAGAGAATCACACAGAAGCGCCTCCTGTGTGTTTTCTCTTCAGGTGTTTGTACGTTGTTTGTGTCCTGCCATCCAAAACTCTGCACAGCGTACAAACCGCCGTTTTGTTCCGTGATTATCTGAAATCTCCCAGACTGTAGAAGCATTGAGTCTTTGAAAACTTTTATACTGAGCCGAGCTGGACTTTGCTGCTGTTGTCTAAAACCACTAAAAGCACCGAGTCTATCTGACCACTGAACGGAGCCGATAACAGCTGATGCCGAAACGCAAAAATGGTGTATTGATATTTATTTTTTAAAAAGCGTTGTCAATGCATTTTCAGCGTCTACATCATCAATCATGCCGACCAATCGCGGACCCCTTAGTTTTGCAACGTGTTCGTATCGGTGTGTATCAGGCTTTAGTTTACAGTGGAGCTCAGGAATGTATGGTTTGTTCTGACTCAAAGTCTACAGACCAACTCCGCTCAACTAATCCCTCAGTCAGTGGCGCTCCGGCTTCCTTTCAACATTTTGACCCTCCAAAATAATCTTTTGTTTGGCCTCCTTCTTCCTGCTGCAGGTCTGTTATTGGACACATTCACAAAGTCGCATGACATTTGTCAGGCTTGAACTGCCTTTCAGAGGGCTGTCACACAATATGCACCCTCTCCTTCCTTCACTGTCACGGCGAGAGTTTGCGGCGCTGAGACAGTGCCCTGACCATGCAGCTCTGCGCTGTGAATTTTTATATGCCATTGCCTGGAGGTTAGAAACTCTCATTATGCCGTGTTAGATTTATTAAAATAGATTATGGAAATGTTAATTAAGTCATTAATTACATTATTTAAGCAGCATTGACAGATAAGGGAGTGTGTGTGTGAGTGTGTGTGTGTGTGTGAGGGGGGTGTCGAGCTCCCTGGGTGGTTTAAAAGGATGTGATTGGTGACAAGGGACACTGTGGAGATGGCGTCTAACCGCTAGCGCTGACATGATACAAAGTGGCCTACACTGCTCTCTCACCTCACGCTACTGTCTACAGCAGTTTGCAGAGCTGCCTGAGGACGAGTAGCTCATCGCCCTTTTGCAGATACATAAGTGCACACATGGCTACAAATGTGCTTTTTTTCCTTTAAGTGGCGACTACGCAAGAGGATTTGGGGACGGAGAACACGGCGCACTTCTTTGATTCCGCTTTACATTCTGAACATTTGGACGAAGCGTTTTGCGGTGACATTTGAGCAAAGGCCTCAAACCATATTTCCAAGCTGTTCCAAAGGAAAACACAGCGGCGCAATTGTAAGATGAATTACCCACGAGTTGATACTATGGACTCTCTTATCTGTTGACAGTTTAGTTACCACAAAGCACAAGAAATGTGTTTTCCAATTCTCTGAGAATTGAGCTTTTCTTTGTCCCATCAAACCTATATTAAGGGAGGGAAAATTGCTCTGATCACACTTGATAAGAACAAATGATAGATGTTGTAAACAAGCAGAATGCTTCAATTCTGATCTGAGGCATTGATTTGCCTCCGAAGCCAATTACTGTGTGGACTGTGGGGTTATGCGTTCAGTCAATCTACTGGGAGAGGCTTTTTTTTTCTCCTTTCCTGTCCAGCAGATTATTTTGTTCCTAAAAATGTTGCATCAAAATGTATGAAAACTCATATAGTTGAAGAACTACAGGTGAAAATAATGAGTCTTGATTCCTCAGGTCCTCCATCAGGTTTCCACGCAGCACTGAAAGGCGTCTGTCTTGATATTAAGTGTCTGCTGATTGTAGGAAATGATACAGCGTGCGGCCGTTGGCTCCACCTCAGAGTCAGGCTGTCATGATTAGCTCATGCGTCGGTCACATGAACCTCATGATAACTAACTGATTGCTGAGATAGTTAGTATGCGTCAACATGAAGAACCACATAAAAGCACTTAGACCTCTCCCAAGACTAGAAGATGCTTTTTCCAGTAATGCAGCAGCTGCAAGACAATAAGCACCAACAATGCTCCATTGTTCCATTTCCTACGTGCTCATCGAACTGGAGTCACGTCCAGCGAAAACTATTTGTTGTTTTGGTGCACTCAGACTTAACGTCGCGGTCGAACCTATTGGATTCTACAAACAAAAAGTCTGCAAAGGCCGATAAAGGTTTTGTTCCTGTAAACGTTTGCACCACCTTGCATCTGCCCCGAGTTCCTGCAACAGAAAGTCACCTGTTGGGATTCAAGGAACCAAACTAAGCTGAATTGAGTTATATATATACATCAGATTTATTTGTTCTTCCACACAAAAGAGTTAGTCATGTGAGTTCTCAGCATTCTGTGCCAGTGTCAATTTTGGTACCTGATTTTGATTTAGTTGAAATAAACACAGTTGTTTTTACAGTGCAGTGTTTTAGTCAAGCTTTAGCCATTTGATCTTTACTAGTTTTAGTCACAAGAACTGAAATCATTGTTGCCTAGCCTATCTTCAGTTACATTCAGGCTCATTTCTATGTTTTTATCTGCCAGGCACTTTGAGGCCACTGCCGTCTCTATCTTTGTTTGCAGTTAACATGGCCGCAGGTGGTTTTTTTGTTGTTGTTTTTTGGGGTTTTTCATGGCTGCAGGTGTTGTTCTGGTCCATGGATCAGTGTCCACGTCCCTCTGCTTTGCGGTGATATAACAGGCTCCTCAGTAAATCCAGTTATTGTCATTCTAAACTCTGAACCACGCTCTCAGTGATGTTAACGTTACATCCACATCACCTGATGATGTTCCATTAGCTTAGGTTTTTCTAAAAGTTGTATTTCTCCTGACATGTTGCTTTAACCAGGAGCTGCAGTTCCACAGACGCTGCACCTCACTGAAGAACAAACGGTGATTAGTTCATCTTGAACACTTTATGGCTTAGGTTTTATTTACTGAAGAGAAGAGCTAAACATTTTGTTATAGTTTCAGTCTTAAAATGTTACTTTTTGTGTAGTTTTTCTTTCAGTTTTGTTGTAAAGTAATCAGTTGTCAGCAAAGATTTTTTGTCACTGGCATACGAGGTGCGTCAGAAAAGTTCCAGGACTGGTGTCATAAAAGATGTATTTCAAACCCAAACCATAAACTACCAGTTTTCTCCTTCAAGGGAACAAAGAGATCCTGTGACGTTTGCTTCGTTTGAGAAGAGGAGAGAGTTGTGGCAGGACAAGTGGTGGCTGCTTCACCATGACAATGCGCCTGCTCACAATGCCCTGAGCATCCCACAGTTCCTGTCTGAGAAGAACATCGCCGTGCTGGACCAACCTCCATACTCACCCCACCTGGCTCTGTGGGATTGTTTCCTCTTCCCCAAGCTCAAGGGGGTCATCAAGGGGCCCCGTTTAGAAGACGTGGACGACATCAAGATGACTGTGACGATGGAGATGCAGAGGATCCTTCCAGGAGTGCATGGCGGCGTGAAGAGAAGGCTGGGGAAGTGAGTTAGACTCCAGGAGGATTAGCTGGAACGGGAAAACTCGTAGTTTGTAGTTTGGATTTGAAATATGTCTTTTGTGACACCAGTCCTGAAACTTTTCTGACACACCTTGTATACCAGGACTGCCACTCCACCGCCAAGTGTTTGCTCAAAGGGAATTATTGGATTTGTTGGATCTTGACCTTGACTGTGTGTAGTGCCCTGACATGACTTATTTTGTGAAAAGGTGCTAAAATTGAATTGGATTAAATAGAATCTTGGTGAGAAACAACAGCGTGTTAGCCGGAGGTGGTCGCAGTGTTTTGGCTCATCAGTGTACACAGATGATTTAAAAAAGGCTGGACGTTACATCATGTGAGGAGGACGAGGAGCACTGTGGATCCAGCAGGAGTCTCCCACACACTCTGAAGACTCAGCTAATGGGAGGAGAGGGACTTAATAATGAGATTAGGATTATGTTATTACACTAACAAAGTTATTTGGTGTCAGCCAGAGTGTGAATGTAGCGAATTAGACTTTGGTGACAGAAATGTGTGAGAGGAAGCAGTCGGACCTTCCCTAATGTTCTGGCGGTGTTTTCTCAGGTGTCTGTCAAGCTACCTCAGTGGTCGGTACCGGCAGGCCGAGCAGAACTCCTTCATACTCCGGCCCAGAGGCTTTGAGGAGGACGGAAGCAGCCCGGGCCGCTGGGATCGGTCCGAGGCCGCCTCGGCAGCGGTAGGTCGCGCTTCGGCGGCGGCGGCGGCGGCGGCCTCACCCACTCAAGTGGAGGAGAGGAGAGTAAAGTGGATGTGTTGCAGAGTGGATGTCTCGGCTTCTTTTTCTGAACAACCAACATGAGGAGTTTACAGAACACAAGGCGAGAGTAAATCCTTTGGGTATTAGATGTGTCTAACACCTATTCAGGTTATCACATCAGTATATCAGTGTGGCATTTATGAGATTTTACACTTTAAAACCTATTTTTGAGGTGTAAAATATTCTTGTTTTCCTCCATGTCAGTCCTTACACTCTCAGTGTTCAGTGAATATATTCACACGTATTGCAAATTGATGATAAGGAAGAGAATGCACGCAGCCTGCATGAGTGTGTTCAGGCTCAGCGAGGGAAAAAAAAAAAAGCCTGAAATCACTCTCTTTCCTTAATGATGCCCACACAGAGACAATGGGGCGCCGCTCTGATTAGTGTCACCTGTCCTTGTGCATCTCATCAGCTCCATTATGGCTCCATCTCCCTTGCTTCTTCTGCTAATTGAATAGCCCGTGAAGTGGTGACGAGGACGGGGGCGAGAGCAACGTCTGTCCCGCTGCTGCTTCAGAAATGAGAGTAAAGCTTCCCAGAGAGACACTAGTTCTTAAAACATAAACCATTATCATACAGATAGAAAAAGTGTTAACAAGTAGCCCTCGTGTTAGATTAACATCATGTTGACTGCAGAGTGTTTTCGTGTATAATAGCTTTGAATTAGCATTTACTGTATATTTCAGAGGAATCAGGTGCGTTCTCACCTAGAGTTGGATGAGCGGGTTGCAGGTACCACAGGACGCTCCACAGATTCATTCATTCATTTGTGTGATTTAGCCCAAGCAGCTTCTGGATGTTTTTTGCCAAATTTCTACTGGACTCATTTATCTCTGCAATATATAGTACTGCACCTCTATGGAAACAGCACTGCCATGGCGAGAAGTAAAGAGAATTTTAAAAATGTACTCCAAAGAACATTGGAGTTCCTTGTACAAATATTTTCTTTTTTGCCAAGATTTTAAACGAGACGCGCAAAATAGTGATTTTGATGCAACATCACTTTCAGATTACAAGCTTAGATTCTGTACATTGTTCTGATTGAACCAGAAGTCACACATGGTTAGCTCAAAGACTGTCGGAAAGTTTAAACGCCAACATTTTTTTTGTAACTTTTAACAGTTTCGGTCCAATAAAGGTTGTCATTTTGGTGATTAAAAAAAAAAAAAAAAAAAAAAGATAATATGTCTTTCACACCTGCTGGTGAGTTTTGGAGTTCAGAGAGTCAGCTTACTAATTAAATTGCTTTCAAGTCCCCAGATCCCTCAAAATGTCAGTACAGTTTACTGCAGAACAACTTATTTTGTGGATTGCTTATACTGAGCTGCTATCAGTCGGTAGCACATACAACCTTTAGTTCACATGAACTGACTAAAACAAACGGATCAGAAACAACAAACATTCTGATAAATGATGTGACTGAAACCATATTGTCAGAAGGATTGTTTGAGATGTACTTGGGTTTCTTTAGCTTAGCTCCACTAACATGGGGAAGGCGGGGCTTATTGCGTTCCTTGCAGCCTGCCACCAGGGGGCAATCAACATTTTTGGGGTTTTATTCTGGGAAGCTGTGATATAGTCCATCTTTACATATTGGGTAATATCCAGTACCCATACTCTCATACCATTTAGGAAACCAGAAAACGGTTCTGTATGTGCCGCTACATAAGCCAGCATGCTTTTCCAGCCATTCAGACCCACAATCCTCTGCAACAGAAGACACAACACGGTGTCTCGCTCCCTAAACAAGCCTGAGCTGCTGACAGCACATAGACAGGTGACAACTCATTTCAGTATTCATTAATATGTATGAATACTACGTGCATGCAACAGTATGTGCTTTGTAGGCGCAGCTGCAGAACTGACTGAAAGTAAAAAGACAAAGTATGTGATCTGGAACCACAGTTAGTGGTAATGGTAGTGAGGACCCTCCCCCAGCTCACAACTCAGGTTCTCAAATGTAAATTTGTCGTCCGCACACTCGAGCCGAGATACCATGAAGGCAATGCTGAATAAACCCTGAAGACATCATCCAGGTTGCTTCCTCAGACCTGACAAAGCTCCTCCGGAGCCACAGAAGACCTCATACAACTGCTTTAACTGTTCTCCTGTAATGTTGGCTGTAAACAAATGCTTCTCTGTAAATGTAGTTCATAGGAAACTGCCTTGTACATTAAATAAGTGAACGTTGTTACTGTAAACCATTATTGAACCACTATGTTGTTCTAAAGCTTTTATATATGGAAGCAAATAAAATCTGAGGCAGGCCTCTATCTGATGTTTACATTGAATGGTTTTTGGGTCGGTCGATATTTAGTCAAGAGAAAATACATGAAAACCTTGAAATATAAAAAAAGCCCTCTTTTATTTTGATTGGATAAACATTGCCAGCTGTGATTCAGGGCTGTAGTGTTGGTGTCTCTCCTGCCAGGCAGGAGCTTTGCCGTTATCTGCATGTGCCTGAGGCACAGCTAATGTAAAAAGATCCACCTCACTCTGCTGTGCTCTGCTAGCAGTGAGCTCTGCAGGCTTATCCTGCTCAGTCCCTCTCCGTTTCACCTCTCGGTCACAGCCAAGTGACTCTCAGCTGTGCACCACCTCAGTTCGGGCCTTTCTGCGGACAGAATAGAAGAAGTATGGCGCTATCTCACACTGCTGTATCTGTTAAATGCCACAACAACAGTGTCCCCATGCCTGTATGGTTCCGGGGCTTAATGTGTGCGTGTGGGGCCAGATGGACACTTTCATGAGTGTACGAGTGTGGATTATTCTGCAGGCTACATCTGGGGCTCCACATGGCACAGCAGACTGCGGTAAGAGAGGCAGGTGGGCACGTGGGGAGGGCACACCTCCAGTGGGCTCTCTTACATCTATACTCACCGACAGGGCATCGCCGCAAATGGCAGACCGAAAGGTTACAAGACCATCCTGCAAGACAAATGCTTCTCTGAATCCCGGCAAGTCTCTTCTTCTGTCCTTAATTTCCTGTGTAACAGCAGCTTTCTTCAAGTCTCAGACGTGACTATGGTGTTCTTTTTTTTTTGGTGTTTGTTTGTTTTTCACATTACATTTGTTTAGGAGACACTTTTGTTCAAGAGATATTTCCCCATATCCACACACTGGGAATGGTTTGGGCGGAGTGTCTTACTCAAGGACACTTAGTTGTGTGAACAAGAGGAGCCAGGGAATGGGCCGCCGCTCCTCTGATTAATGGCCTACCTACTCTACCACCTGAGCTACAGCTGCCCATAGTATGAGCATGCCACCGCCATCAACACATTACGGCATTATGCTCTGGTTCATTATTGTCAGTGTTCATCACTGGTCAAACGGGCAGCTTAGTGGCCGGCAGACAATAGACAGGAATACTGTATAAAACACCAGCAATCAATCATAGTAAATCTGCAGAATGTTAGCTGGCAGTTGTATAGTTTACAAAATGAACTTTTTGTTTACAGTGAAAGCAGTATTAGTAGTTTGTTTCTTTGGATGGAGGATGCACCAACCTTTGAACACACCAATGGCATAATATGACTTTATATTGTTGAAACGAAAAAACTGACATTAGAATTTGTAGTTTTTCTGCAAAATAAAAATATACAGGAATGTTCATCAGATGGCTGGACTTGGATGTAATTATTCGTTGTAGAGTAATTGGGCTCATGTTGTAGGAGAGCAAGTCATTTTTAAAGAGCTGAATACTCTAAGACTTGAACCGTTTGGATCTTTTCTGGTGTAACGCTGATAATGTGCCCAAACTTATAAACTGCCGGTGAAAGTTCTGTAGTAGTTTACAGTTATTCTGTTTGGCTTTCGTTTGAATTACTAAAAAATACATTGCATGTTTGTTCTCATTTGTTCAAACTTGATTTTTTTTTTGAGGTGGACTTGAAGTCACCGTTGTCTATAGAGCCCATTTAAAACAGCAGCCTTTGAGCCAGTTAACAAGTTTAAATATCAAGATTTAGACCCTGCAGTGTCTTTAGGATGACGATGGGGATGAAAGCTGAAAGTAAAACCAGAATTATCCTTCGAGCTTCTACCAATTTTTTATTTAACATTTAATTTGAAAAGCTCTACTTGTCTGAATGCACGTTAATGCTTCTGCTGATCCAGCGCTCTTTTACGAACGCACAAACAGCAGCGTTGCGTCCTTCAGCTGGGTTGATCTCAAACTCAGAGGATTTTTCAATCCCTCCGTTTGAAACGTGGCCTTTGTGGCAAATGTCTTCAGCTGCGTTCCTGTTTGGCGATGTGCCCGTGACATCTGACAGTCTTGATTTACTGATGCTCGATAAGGACAAAAAACAAAACAGGATAACAACTTAATTCTACACGGACCTCTAAGAAACACAAATGCTTACATTTATAAAGAGTTGTGAAGGGCTGTTTCCAAGCACTGGAGACATTTGTGTAAGAAAATGACGTCCACGTTTTACTTCCTCACATCACAGAAGCTGCATGTTGAGGTCAGTGAAATGAACAGCCTGCTGTATTAAAAGCACCTGACAACATATGCACGACACCTATTACGTTCATTTCAGCGAGGTTCGTCTCAAGACCGACAGCGTAACACTTTAACAGCATCAGCACGCCGCGTGCTCCCCGACAACAGCCCTCGTGTATGTTTGGAGCTGATTTCAGAGCAGTTTCTTTCTGACATTGTGCGTCGGGATGATTTTGTGTTCAGGCAGGGACAGAAAATCATTGAGATTTCAGGAACAGTGATGTTGGAAGTGGAGCTGAGTGTGTGTTACAGTCTCTGCAGCAGCTTTTAACACTTACTAAATTACAGCGCGTCCACGCCCATGCTCGATATAAATCCGTCAGAGGTGAGAGTGGCGGCGGCGGCAGCGGCGGCGGTGGTTACGTCTTTTCATTCAGTCATTGTTGAAATTTAATGAACAATTTGGAACATGTCTCTCCACTGAGTTCAGATGTGCATCCTTTCGTATGAGCAGATTTAAATCGGGTGTTTACTCAGTAAAAGCAGCGTGTTCCTCACTCTCACACCCATCGTGTCATATGATAGCACACTGTGCTCTTTTAAAAGGGCAGCCGACCCTTGTAGCTCAAAATTTAATGACTTTTAACTCTTTCCGACGGATTGATGGCTACATATGAGAGTTGGCATAGGATTTTAAGGACACAGGAAGCGCACGTTCAAGCAAATGTCACCTTGTGTGAATAGTTCTACCCCCACCGACCCTCCAAATAAAAAAAACAGCTGCATATTCTATTCGGGAGCAGGGCAGCGGGGCATCCATACAGGCATAATATCACCGAGTAGCCGATTCCCTGCACGGGCCTGTCGAGCATGATGTACGTAGCGGACCGGTATCTTCCCCAGCAGAGCTCAGATTGTTTTGATATTTTTATTAACATGTCCTCAATCATAAATCACCCCGGGGGAAGTGAGGCCGATCCCTCCTCTCCGCACAGCATCAGATTACAGGCAGAAGACAAAGTTATCGGACACCTTGCCACGTGTCTTGCGTTTAACACTTCTTCCACTGTTTGCGCGTGAAGACTTAAATTCAGTTTACATTCAAACATTAGGATGAGCCGAATACAATATACATAATATTATGTAAATGGACTCTCCCATACAGGGGCCAGGACTCAAAAGCAGCCTTCTATCCTTCATCTGTTTTTATCAACGCCGGAGACAAAACGGCTCGGACAGGCAGTAAGCTCTTCTTGCACTGTCAGGGTTTGATGTCGTATCGCTTTAAATAACCTCGCAGGACATCGTTTTGTGTTATTGTGCATCTTGTGATGTTATCTTCTCAAAGGGGACATATTAATGCATTGTTTAAGCACAATACTGTGTCCATTTGCATCACAATAAGACTCCTTTTTTTTTTTTTCTTTTTTTGGACTCCTCAGCAACCGCTCGGTGCCCCCCGACTCAGGCCAAGCAGCAGCCGAACCGTTCTGCAGCCACACACATTTTCATGTCACACTAACTTGCCAGTGTGCGCAAAACTGTCAGACTCTCTTAAAGGCCCTGGATGCTATGTGTAATTCCTTTAACACAAGGCCGTGCAGATATCCTTATCATTGTTGTAATGGCGTACTCATGCCACCCTGCATCCTGCGAGCTTGCACAAGGCAGCTGGTAATTCATTTAATTTATTCAACTCGACCCGCGGTGGATCAGACCGCGCCGCGCTCCTGTTGTGTTGACGGCCAGAGTACACGGCCGGACACTCGGCAGCCTTCGTCCTTCAGAGGTGATCTCAGGGTCACGCGTGGTTCTATCGCAGGCCAGAAAAACATCATCCAGGACATTCTGTCTGCGGCCAGATGCTCTGCGTTCACGAGGAACACGTGCGGGAACTCTTGTGAAAAGGTACGGAATCGATGTGTCACAACAACAAATCTATTGTTTTCTACTTGTAACAAAGACCTCACTCGATGAAAGCATTTTTCTGTCACCATCAGAACAGAGCTCGCCTTTGTTTGTTTAATATGTAAACACCATCTGTATTTTGTTTAATCCTCCTCAACAGGTAGCCAACTCTAAAGCAGATCCCCTGTCACTCACAACCTAGGACATTTGGCACTCTGACACACCGGTTCAAATCTGTGTGTTGGTGCTTCAAAGCAAATATCTTGTTCACATGTGGTCTGAAGCGCTGCGGGTGTGTTCAACGGGATCTCAGTCGGCGCAGAGCAGGAGCTTTATCTCTCCTGATGGATCTGGCTACTCATTATGAGGTGGACTCGTCTAATGAGCTCTGATTTCACAAAGGCTTTGGCTTCAGTTCAATCTAATATGACTGTGGGGCATTAATAGGTTTGGGTTGAGTTTGGTGAGCATCCTCAATGAACATTTTTATTTGGAAGTTGAATTCTGGGTGGTTTCCCACACATGTAGATCTTGTGTCTAATCAGCAAATTTGTAGGTATAGATTTTTAAATGCAACACTATCACATAGGAAAGAAAAACATTCACTCCAAGAAGCTGAAATCACAGAATTTAGAATTTTTAACTTTAAAAAAAATCCTAACACCGATTAGTCAGTTATCAGAATAGTTGGAGATTCATTTAATAATTGACCATAAATCGATGAATCTCTGCAGCTCTGTTGATTCATTCAGTCGCTGCAGCTACAAGTCGTCGTCCCAGAGCTGCTGGAGGCGACCAAATCAGAGCTAAAACTCAGAATTCATTCATAAACTTCTCTATCTGGATTTAAAATGAAACTTTTTTCTTCAATCTTGTTGAAGATTATTTTCATTGTTGATTATTTTCTGTATGAACCAATCATAATGTGATTACAGTGATGATGTGTTTGCTGCCGAATCAAATGACATTTATAGACACGTGTTTACATTCAGTAGTTATTTACTGACTGTATGTGGTGATTTTCTTTACTATAATCCAGTGTTTCTGTTTGGCAGGACTCACATGTACGCGCTGTGTTAATGTCTGACGGTTGGCGTGCCAGATGCTCGTGGAACGTCTTTGCTGGCATGATTGACATATTAGCAAAATGCAGGGCTGCCAATAACAACTATTTCTCTATCAATTACTCCATCACCAAGGAGGTGGTGATATCTGCAGCAATGTGCCACATGTTCTTCAGGGTATATCACAGCATAGTGGTTGTTAGCACAGTGAGAGCAACGTCGCTGCCATCACTGCTAATATGGCAGCGCTTTGATTTGACTGATAAAAGCTGGGATTGCGTGACATTAACTACCAGAACTCTCTACGTTCCACAAAGTTTTTTTTTTGACGTTTCCACTTTTTTTGTGTGTGTGCCAGCTGCAGATGCGCTTACTGCTTCAATAAGAGACAAACTTACTGCTAACTTTAAAGTTGCAGCTTTACTTTTGTGCAGAAATGTTGGGCCTAAAACCAAAACATTAATGCCACTGGATGCATTAGTGCTGTGATTATCTGTTAGATATTATATATATTAACATTTTAGATAAGAAGTTTATTCTTTTCAGAGTCACACTTCAACACTTCAGAGTCCATCTGGAGGATTTTCTTAGAAAATAGAACTAAATTAATCATCTAAGTAATTCTAACAATCCATTGTGCACAGAAAACCATGCATCATACGAGGTGTGTCAGAAAAGTTCTAGGACTGGTGTCACAAAGATATATTTCAAACTACAAACTAGGAGTTTTACCCTTCAGATGATCAACCAGCACATCTACAAAGAGATCCTGCAGAGTTTGCTTCGTTCAGTGCACCAGAAGAGGTGAGAGTTGTAGCAGGACAAGTGGTGGCTGCTTCACCATGACAACGCTCCTGCTCACAATGCCCTGAGCATCCCACAGTTCCTGGCTGAGAAGAACATCTCCGTGCTGGAGCAACCTCCCTACTCACCCCACCTGGCCACGTGGGATTGTTTCCTCTTCCCCAAGCTCAAGGGGGTCATCAAGGGAACCCATTTAGAAGACGTGAACGACATCAAGATGGTTGTGACGACGGAGCTGCAGAGGATCCAGAAGAATCCTTCCAGGAGTGCATGGCGGCGTGAAGAGAAGGCTGGGGAAGTGTGTTAGACTCCAGGGGGGATTACTTGGAACGGGGAAACTTGTAGTTTGGATTTGAAATATATCTTTTGTGACACCAGTCCTGAAACTTTTCTGACACACCTCGTATGTCTTCTTCCAAAAAGACTGAATGCATAAATAAGCCCAACATATAATTTTATTTTTTCATGAAACAGTTGAGAAAGTGCTTGTTGTTGCAACAAGAGAATGGACATCGTAAAACAAGAAGTATGACTATTGGAAATGTTCCAACAAGACAACATGTCCTCATGTCTCCAGAATACGCGCTGCCTATCTAGCAGCTCAAACTGTTCCAGTCCTACCACGACCTGCAGACTCTCCAGACTCTCACTTATCCGACATCTGTGGGATGCACTACATAGATGTGTCCAACAACGTGGTCCTGTCATTTAGAATGTTCACCGAGTCCATCAGGAAGAGCGGGACAACATCCCAAATGGAGAGCGGTGTCGTAGACCAGAAGTCATTAATGCACGTCTACCATTTGCATCACATGGCGCCACACATCTGTGAGGGTTACTGAGGTCGTCGATGTTGGCTTGTGGAATGTTTTCTCCCTTTTTAGCCTCTCCTCAAACTGACAGCAAATCTTTTTCTATGCAGCGATTCAAACATGTACATGCTTCTAAACTTTCCGTAGTGCAGATTGTTATGCAGCAGGGGCGTTACAAAGCTTTACATCGTCTCTAGAAGCTGCAGTGATTCTCCCGACAGCTTGGATGACCTCTCCGGTGTTGACTTTATCTCCAAACGCCATCTCCCTGTGCTCAAGAAGTAGTCCCTGCCCTCCTTGTCCGATGACGAGCTCGGTGAAGTTGGTGGACCTTCTCGGTAACGGGATGTTGTGGTCCACTTCCATCCAGAGCGTGTCACACATGTTGGACGGGTGACATGTCTGAGGAATCTGCTGAATGTGGTTGGACTGGAACATCTTCAGCTGCAGCTACAGAAGAGCAAAGACACGAGGATGCTGTTTGTCTCGTTGAAACATCAAGTGATGGTAGAATGGAAAAACAGTGGATGTGAGTATTTCGTCTGATGTCATGGGCTTTGAGTTTGCCATCAATGAAATACAGACATATTCTTGGTCTGTGGCATATCCCCATGGGGCATTGACCTCCACATAGCTTTCCTGTATATCGATAACTGCAATCTTCTGATCTTGTCATCTGTGGCATTGTGTCATTTAAATAAAGCTGGTCATTTTGTAGTCACTAGTTAAAGGAGCGTCTGTGTACTGACCACACAGCCTGATCTTTTTCCCTTTAAAGCCACACCTGAGTGAAATCTGGAGAAACTCGGTGGTCAACAGTTTGTCACCAGTCGAGCCGCTCAAAAGCTTTTTGTGCACAATTTGCTAAATTGAACTCTTTTCTAAACACAACAGAAATTCGATTTTTACTTTTTTCTCTCACCCAGTAAAGAATACAGTTGCATGCTGCATTGATATTTTCATCCAGTGTGGTCTCGTTCAACATGTTTTGGAGTTTGTTTTCGAGCCATGTTTTCAGATCTCAACAAAAAGCGAGTTGTTAATGACATACTGTACTTTCTTATGAGGAGGCAGCTAATCATTTAGAACAAGCAGCATCTTTTAACGATGCCAACACCCCTTTAACATGTCTCACCGTCGGCTACCATGAAAACAGCAGTTCCCAGTTAGCTTTAGATTTCAGCTGAGATTTCAGATCAGTCTCAGGAAAACATTCCTTCAAGACGAATTTCACCCAACATGAGCTGTTCCACCCTGACACTGGCAAAGTTGTATAAATGTCAAGAGAGATGTGCCCTCCTTTTGTTCGCTGCAGAATTTGCCAGCAGCTCATTTCCTCCAGGAACGCATTAACAAAGCAGTTAATTCTATCATTAATTAAAAGGAATCACAATTCAGTGAACACTTCAAATTAATCTATTGAGATTTGCTCTCACACAATGCTCACATTCTATTTTCTTTGTCTCATCAAAGAAACTGCAGCTCAAGAGACATGTTTTTTTTCCTCCTTTCACTTGCGTCAGTCTGGTCCTGTGTAGCTCCGTCAGCAAAGCATGTCACCAAGTCTGCCAGGTTTAAGGGTTTGATTCCAAAGGATCCATCCATGCAATAAATGAACACACTCATGGCATTAGCAAACGCTAACACAGGAGCGCTTTTGCCTGGGAAAAAAAAAAAAAAAAAAAAAAAAATCTCAGAGGTGTATTGTGAAGGTGTGAATACTCAAACTGTGCTGCCAGACAGAGCGGCCTCTGGAGCAGTGAGTTCAGGTGCAGCTGATCCGTTTCCTTTGTCTGGAGTAACGCAGCTAAATAGTTCCATAACACCAAAATGTTTGATCTGGCCACTGGCCACACAGAGCTGTTTATCTCCTCAGTCACTGGGTTATAAATACTCATGTGCTTGGCGTCTCCGCAGTATGGAGCTACTTGGAGGGTGATAAGGTGCTAATTAGCAACTGTTAGCACAAGTAAAAAAAAAAAAAAGAAGAAATTAAAAAAAAAAAACTACATTCACAGAATGAAGCACATCTCGCTGTTGCCACCGAATGTTCCGCCGATGATCCTTTCTCCTCTTTCACCGAGACTTGAGAGATGTCCCTTATTAACACTGTGTACAGAAACTCTCCTTTTTTTCTTTCCTTCCAGGCAAGCCAGGTCTGACAAATTAAGGCTGTGGAGTCATTAGATTAAGATAAGAACTTATCTTTTACTCTGAGACAGACTTTTATCTATTGTATTTTTCTTCTCTCCCATCTCTTTGGTCACCCCACCACCTCCACCACCACCTCCATTCACTGTGAGATTGTTAAAGTAATTGGGATGTTATGTGACCAGAAAGGCCAGATAAGTTTTTAACCCTGTCATGGATTAACCTTTCGTGTCTGAGGTAGGTCACGAAAGGTGGAGTCGGAGACATGTTAAGACTCATTTAAAGGAATCTTGATGTATTATTGCAGGAAGACGGCTTGTTTTTTCTGCAGGTACATGTGCCAGGAGGTCCGCGGATGACTTCTGTACGCTGTCAAGGGGTTATTAAAGCATAAAGTGTATTCTTTAGGGGGTCGCTGGGCAAGACTGATCTTCATCTCCGAATACATCATTTCCCAACGTTCAACCAGGTTTCATCACATGCTTCCTGAAAGCTATTTTAAATGACCTTTTAAAGTTAATCACAGTCATGCTCGGTTGGACTAGTTTAAAGAGAAGCTGGCGTCAAAAAAAGAAGGGAGAAAAAAAAAAAAGGCTGAATCTCTCTCGTAATATAATCCGCAGCAGGATAATTAGGAAAGTAGCTCTCCAAACATCAAATAAACAATCACCATCAGATGCTTCATCTTTGTCTAAAAGCTGTGCATGTATGTGACCCAATCTGATGCTTGTGTATATTTTTCTGAGTTATTAATATCTAAGGGAAGAGTCAGCGCCCGGAGCAGCGTGATTAGAGCGCTGAGATTTATTTTGCTTCAAAGCAGAACACATGAAAACCACCTGAAATAAATGCGTTGGAGCCTTATGCCAGCAGCCAGCACATTTCTATGATGCCGGTGTTTAGAGTCCTTTGTTTTAAAGGTCATTGCACCACCTCGTTGATATCTAGACATTTCTTTTGTAGCGCTAATTGTGTCTACATTCTTGACCACTTTGTCAGACAACTCCGCACTAGAGCTGAGAATTCAGAGGAGTGTATGCGGCTTGTTTACTGCGATCAAGATAACAAGGACAAGTCTGTGAAATAACGAAGGCCAGGGCTGATGCAGAAAACACTATATTTTCCATTTTAATGGTGTTTAAGCGTGGAAGCTGGAGGAGAGATAGCTTGGAAAATGTAACTAAAGGATCGGATTCAGTGGGATCCAAATGGCAAGGGTAGCTGTTGGGCATGATGACGTTCCTTTGATGTGAGCTATAACTAGCTTTAAGCTCAGTTCAGGCGCATCGCAGCTGCATCCTGACTGATGTGGGTCTTCCACTTAGATGAGATGGCCACTTTGTCGTGTGAGCCAACTGTACCTTTAATTTGAAATTCTCTAATGTCTCAGATGGGGTGACATTAAAGGGTCGGGTCATTAGTGTATTGTAATGTTTGCCCACAACCGCGTGAGCTGGACTGTCATCTTTTGGAATTTTGTCACATTCATCAATGTTCTGCATAATGGGATGAGAAGCTATTTACATATCGGATCAAAATTGCCAGAGGATGCATTAATTATTGAAAAAGTGACAGAATCAAAAGAGCAGCTTTTTCCTCCCCTTCATAGTTTGTTGTCTGCACAGACTGAAAGCCACTCTGCGCCTAGTAAACACAATTATCTCAATTTTAAAGACATTTGAGAGAACGCGCTCAAGCACAAAGGCCGCGGCGTCTTCAGTCGCCCCGGCAGAACGAAGGTTTTGCCCTTGATGCCACACTTCCACCAATAGGCTGTAACAAGCGTCTGCGGATCGGCCTCTGGAGAACCACCTCCTCTGCTCTCCGCGTCGTTTGTTTGTGTGTCGGGCGGCTGGTGTGGTTAGCGGCCTCTAAATAATAGAAAGCGCATCATATTGATCAGTGTCATTGAGCGTCAGACTTGTACCGACTTAATTATTGAAAATAAAGCAGTGTGCTAACAAGGAGCGCTGCAGATCGGTGTGTACAGTCGTCACAGGTAGTGGCCTTTGTTCACCGCTGTATTGCTGCACATTGTCTTACTAATGACAGCGTCTGTTTGGGGCTGCAACTAATAATTATTTTAATTGTCAATTCATCTGTCGATCATTTTCTCAATTATTTGCTTAGTTGTTTTGGCCTGTACAATGTCAGCAAATGTAGAAAAATGTCTATGAGTGTTTCCCAAAGCCCAAGATGACCAAAGACATTCAGTTTACCATCAAAGACTAGGAAACAAAGCAGACAGTATTCATGTTTACAGAGCTGCAGTCAGAGAATTTGGGCATTATTTTTTGTTTTGTTTTTATTACTCAGACTCATCGATTATCAAAATAGTTGGTGATTAATTTAATAGTTGACAACTAATCAGTTAATCCATTAGTCGTTGCAGCTCTACATCTGTTGTGATAAATGCATTTAACAGCCTTGAATGTTATTCTGCATCCACTTAATTTGCAGTGTGAAGTTGGCTTAAACAGTGATTTTCCTGCAGTGCTCGTGGTGCATCATGTATTAGTGAGATACTGTGTTTCATTATCAGAAACAGTATCATCCACCTGACGTGTTGTTTTTCGGCGCTACGTGCCAGAACTTTTGGATTTAGCTGTCATTATTTAATTTTTATGCTTTCTCCCGATGGGGATCATTAAAATTTCATCTTGATCTTATCTTCTGAATCATAATCTTAAAATCTGTTTGAATACGTTGTAACCTGCTTTCCCACTGATGCAGTAAACTGTGTCTATTTTATGCTCAGTGCGGAAATATATTAGAATATATCATTTAAAATCATGCTGACTTTTTAAGGTGCCATGCACAACAGACATCTGTTTAAACAGAGCTATAATGGCAGATAACGAAGTTTGTTTTACAGCGCTGCCCCGATATATACAGTAAATTATATGCATAGGCAACAGGGACAGTAAGGACTTGAAAATGCAGACGGATACATTTTACTGCATTTCCCCCCCATCCACAGTGTCATCCCCTTAAGCTGCCAAGAGAGTGTAGGGGGGTGAATTCATGAGGGTCTTCTGTAATAGGCTGGCACACACACAGGCACAGCCTGTGGAACCTTACAGGCTGGTCTTGGCATCGCTTTTGGCAGCTATGTGGTTATGTGCTCTCTCTCTCTCACACTACACATTCTTTCTGGAAAAAAAAGTTTTAACTAGCTGGTCTTACCACTCCTTTATAAATGAGGAAGCCCTTGGCATAAATAGATCTACATGTTCATTTGGTATATTAAGAGAGACACACAGTTAAAGAGTGTTCATTACAATTGTAAATTTCTGCCCTCGGGCCCTTCGCCCGGCGCTAGATTACATGAGGTCTATGCTCACGGACAGCGCCTGGCATCTGATTGAGGGTCCAGTGCAGCTAATTAATTTCATTAGAAAGTGAAGTCATCTTCTAGCAGGAATTAATATTTGGAGCGTCATGTTGCTAATTTATTTCCAGATTTAATTAGCTCAGAGAAGAAATGTTGCTTGGGCAAGAGGACTTTTTAATTATCAGCTTGGATAAATTTGAAAATGTTGATGCCTAAGGGTTGAGTTAATTAAAACCTGCATTATTTTAACTTTAATTAGCTCCCATCTTTGTTTTTCTTCACCATATGGCCATGTCCTGTAGTCAAATTTAGTTAATTAAGCTAATTAAGCTAATCATTTTAATTACTCAAGACAATGTGATTGGATAGACGATGACTACAAGTTTATAGCCAAGTACTTGTTTTTCATTAAGTTGAAGGGACAGAGTTATTTCTGATTGCAGTTGGCAAGCATAGCAGAGTAGTTTGAGAATGTGACAGCCTCTGAGATATTAAGGCTGAAGTCTAATTGCATTCCTTGATATTAAAAAAAAGGAAATCTTGTCACCAGCACAACTCTTTTAGAGGAGAAATGGTTCGCTACGACGTCTTTAAGCTTTCTGCTCGCATGCTGATGTCGGCCCCTTGTACTCCATCAGATTAAATAATGTCTACTCTTCCTCACGTTAAAACAGCTTCAGCGTCAGAATAGATGCTCGCTACCAGGAGCACGAGGGAGACACAATAACAGACATCATCGTCCTGCACATGAAGTCCACGTTGTTGTTTCTGACCGCAGCAGGCCTGGATATTGAATTGTAATTGGGTAATATGGTGTGTGGGTGCTGGTGTGATAGGACGCTGCCCTTCCCCTCTCTGACCCTGCAGTGTGGGATGGCCGTGGCATGGGTCTATGTGAGCTGCTAGCAGCTGTGCATCAGTCTGGACACAAGCTGGGCCCATCCAGAAGCCAGGCCTAGCTGACAGATGCAGAGGCTAAACCCAATAATGAAATAATACTGGGAGACATCATGTCCGTGGTTTCCATCATTGTTAAAAGATTTTGGTAGTGAGTACCCCCACTTAGGTAATTTGTTTCCATGTATAATCCTATTGCTCAATATTAAATTAAACCAACTGGTCATTTCAGTTTGGAGCCTATAAATAAGCTGGTTGCTATGTGCATGGGCAGTATGTGGGACGTCTCATCTGATTAGAGGGGAAGCACTTAATAATTTGAACGGAAAAAGGTGACCTTCAGTGTCAGGTGACCTCAGCGGGCTGCCACACATATGGCCCGGCAATATTACTAATGTCTGCTCCTAATGTATTTTTACAATCCTGATCCAGGACCACTCTGCACAAATTGTTTTGGACAAATGTTGATGTGTGGCGAGACGGCAAAGAGAGCTGTTTACATGGTCGAGAGCAGTAATGTCCTGGACCACGGACGCGCTGGGTGAGGAGAGACGATAGGCTCCTCTCTGCCGGTTAGTCATCGGCGTTCAGGTTTTGGTCAGCGCCGGAGGGGAGGAGCCCACAGACTTCTCACAGTCGCACTGTAACTTAGAACGCAATCTGAGAGCAGAATTAGTCACCGCGTCCCCAACAGGCCTCCAGCTGCTTCAGTAATGTTTCTGTCACCACCTGCGAACTGTAAATGCTCCTGTCTCTCACTGCAGCTGCCCACCTCATCTGCTGGCTCTGAGACTCTCCTCTCACTTCCAGACCGTTGGCTGAAGACAAGCAATCAATCATGTGTTTGTGACTGTTTGAATCTCTCTAGCGCCTACATAACGTCTTACAAAGCAGAATGTGAATCATTTGGGGGTTTTTTTTGGTCTGTTTATTTTCCAGTTCCTTCACATTAAAGTAGTCAAAAAGCAGATAAAAGGAACTGTAATCGTTAACAAGTACTCCAAGAAGTCTAGGTCACGAGTACTGTATGACACTGTGAAACCAAATGTTTACTCGTTCTTATCTTATTCTTAAGTAGATACTTAAAAAAAAAAAAACTGTTATGTTTGAGCACTTACCATTGTTAGCATTTCTGCCCACTGCCAGCTGGGATGCTAACACACAGTAGCTTGTGATGAAGATTATAGTTGTTGAGAATTCACATCGTTTATTAAGTAGTTTCTTATCACGTCAAGAGGAAATGATTTGCATCTTAGCATTATTCATATTTCTGGCAAACTAGAAAGCAAAGTGGGAAGCTAATATGTTAGCTTATGACTAGGATTATGGTCAATTAGCTTTTAAACTGTTTAACTACTGAATACTTGTAACATTAAAAACATAAAAGTTGCTACGATAACCCCTCAGACATGGCTGGCATGTTCATAGTGTTAGCATTGCATGACACTGCTAGCCAGAAATGCTAACATGTTAGCTTGGTGTTGGAATTACAGTTTCTAAGAATTCCTATTTAGTTGAGTAATCACTTTGTCAAGTAAATAGTTGCTACGTTTGTCTCTTACATTGCCAAAGATGGCTAAAATATTACTATATTTCCAAATGCTGCACTTGGGATGCTAACATGCTAGCTTGTGGCTAGAAGTATAGTTATTGAGATACTTTGGTACCAGCTGTAATAAAAGGGAAAATGTGCCCCTCAGATGCTGGGAATATTAGCCTATTGGAATTTATGTCCACTGCTAGCCAGAAAACCAACATATTAGTTTGTGATTAGCATTACAGACACTAAAATGTATTACCATCGTTAGCATTTCTCAGTATTCCCAGCTGGGATGCTAACATGATAAAGTGTCACTGGAATTATAATCACTGAGTATTTACTTCCAGTATTTATTTTTGTCTGTCAGATGGGATAAAATGGCCAGCAGCAGAGTTAGCATTTCATGCTACTACTAGCTGGGTTCCTAACAAATTAGCTTGTGGCTAGAAATACAGCATGAAACTTGGGACAATCCACACAGTAGCCCCACAGGTTTAGTTACATTGTTTACAAGAAAACTTATTTAGCTGTTTAATTGTGCTAATATTTCAGTGGTTTGTTTTTCAATTGTTTTGGTGACTTTGTAGGAACCTTTTAGCAAAAAATACTGTACACTGCATTTCTTGCAGCATTTTTGGTTGGTTCTGAGAATTTTTCAGGCCCCACTATAGTTTGGCACTGGGAATTCAGACACTCAAAGTACTGGCAAGTATAATCCACAGGGTAGAAAAACAGGGACACAATTTTCCATCTGAAATGTCAAAATTTTAAATTAAAAAACAAACAAACAAGTTTTTACTCAATATTTTGGATAGAAACCTAATTAAAGGAGTAATAAATGTGCTTCATAAACCATAATGTTATTCATTTTTGTGTTACAAACATAAAACTAAAGTTTCCTTTAAATTTTTGGCTTTATTTAATCATTTCGACCTAAACATTTTGGACAAAGACAGAGTACGGTGTGGCCTGGGTTTGACCGCCTGTCCGATAAAAGCCCCTCCACTGGCCAAGGTGCACTCTGTGAGAAGCAGCTTAGTAGATTTAGATGAAAGGAGGGAGTCATGGAAGCCTCAACCAGCAGAGAGCGAGGAGAGCATCTGCTCAAAGGCCACCTCCCCATGCCCGGATCACCATCTCCAGAAGAACTCGGGCATGGAGCCTCCATCTCCACAGCTCCTCACTAATTCCAGTGCCCCCGCCACACGCAGGCTAATTAAGGCCATGCATTTATTTATGACTGAGCTCATTAAACAGGGAAAAAGATGGTCGCCGCTCTGAAAACACATTAGTCCCCAAGGAAACTGCCTGTGAAGTCGCTCTCCTCAGGCTGTTTCAGGTCACAGATTCTGAATCTTTGTGACATATGAAGAAACAGCGAGCTGTAATGCCTTAAAAAAAAAAAGAATAGGGGGGAAAAAAAACATCAGTTCTGAGGCGATGAAGTGATGGTGCAGGACATTCTTCAGGGTATATTTGAAGCTGCTTGAACTGGTCCCATAATTACATGTATAGGTCATTGACCGGGGGATGAAAAGAAATTTCACTTTCAGGCCTTGTGCTTTGCATTTTTGTCTTGGGGTGTTTGTAAAATCTGTTCCGTTCATAACGCGTTTTGCTTTGATAGAATATGACAACCGCAGCAAAAAAAGATGGCAGAGCAATCATTAGCAGACATAACTCAAGTTAGATGAACACAAAGTGCCCCCACCTTCAACCACAGCCCACCACCTCCACCCACTGCTTTACATAACTGTAATATTTAAGTTAATTTAGGACTCAGGCGATGCAGACAGAGGATATCCCTCAGGTGTGTTTCATGTCCCTGGAGTGCTCGTCTTCCTCACTCTCTGTTTCTGCATGTGTGTGTGTGTGTGTGTGTGTGTGTGTGTGTAAAGGGCATAGTCAGAGAGATCTTAGGCAGATCCTGCTCCCTTCCTTGTAATTGCAAAGATAATGCCAAATCACACAGTCCTTCGCTGAGACAACTGGCAACTTGATTTAGTGCTCTTTAATGGCTTCAACTTTGAAGGCGCTGGAGATTCCTTGTTTCTACTTGTACTTTTGAGCGGCTCCTGGGAATGCTGGGAGTGACTGGCATATTAGCGTTGTTTGCATGTCTGGCCGCTGCCAGCCTGGAAGCTAATGTGGTAGCTTGTGGCTCGAATTCCAGACACTGAGAATTCAATTTGTTTAGTCAAGTAAATATTAGTCACTTGAAGATAGAGAAGTTGCTAAGTTTCATTCTGGTACAGACCTAAAGTGTTTGGATAATCACATTATTTTCATTTTCTGGCCACTGCCAGCCTGGAAGCTAACGTGTTAGCCTGTGGGTAGGATGACAGAGAATTGAAGGGAAAGGTCGCTTAGTTTGACCCGTATGTCGGGTAAAATGGCCGACTTTGGCTGTTAATAGTTGTTCAGTTTTTTGGCTAGTGCTAGCCTGGATGCAAACCCTACTTTATTTCAGTTGTTGTTTTGAGCAGTTCATTTTGACTTTAGCAGGGAATATTTGCTAAGTTTGCTCCCCAGACAGGCTAAAAGGTCTGGACCAGTTGGGGTGTTTGGACACTGCCAGCTGAGAAGCTAACATGTTAGCTTGTGGGTACGATTACAGGCGTGTTGCTTAGTCACTCAGATACTTGTTGTTTCGATATTTACAGCCCCTTTTAATTATTTTGTTTTAGATTTATAAGGTTTCCAGTATCATCTAGACTTAGCTTCTGGCATTTAGAACACACCACACAGCTGGACATGTGACAGTTTGATCCTTTTGTCTTCACATCTATCATGTGTGAGTCTGTCAGTCTTATAAGCATCCAATATGAGTGAAATGCTCCTTTAAATAAAATAAGTGAGGGTCTGTGATCAAGAAATCCATGTAACATACATTACGTTCAGTCCTTTTTATTGAGAGGAGAAAAATGTTGATGATGTCCATAAGGTGCAGAATATGTCTTCAGTCTCATCTAGTTTATTTTACATCTTCAACTGGAAACATTTTGCAGCTCTATTTAATATTTTAACTTTATTCTTATTATATAATTATCATTATCATTTTTTTGTTCTAATTTAAGCTGCATTTATTGCTTAAATATGTAATGTTTGATATTTTGGCGCCACTATGAGCCACAGCAGTAGTTAAAAACACAACTATTATGGGGTGTGGGGAAAGCTTCTGTCCTTTCCCGTGTTTCCTGTTTACCTCCACCCTCCTCTCTAATAAAGGCGTAAATGCCAACGATAATCTTTAACCACACAGTTATTAAGGAATAGTGTTCACTTTGCCTTCCATTATTTTTTATTGATTAAGCGGTTATTGGTTGTTAACACAGCCAGTGATCAGTTGAGGAAATGGCTTGAATTTGCAGCCCTGTTGCTTTTTCCCCCTCCTCCTCCTCCTCCCCACTGTATTTGTGTAGAAATTAGTATTTGGATAATCATTACAGTGTGTCTGGCGGCACAGAGGGGCTAAAATCAATCCACAGGATACCTGCTCAGCGCTTCGTTTTAGGACAGCTGATAAACAACAGCATTTGGTGACCTTTTGCTGTTCTTATGGGGGATTTAACCCCCTGCTCGGAGCTGCACCATGCAGGTGGCTCCAGCAGACAGGAGCACAACGAGCGCTGGAACTCAGATGGGACTTTTTCTGCAGGGTGCTGAAGTAATGATATCACACGTTGAGGTCCTCGGATTCACCGGATGGCACGAGAGCCCGAATCTGGCGTTCTGTTTTCGTTTCTGCATACACCGGTAGTGGTGCTGCAGGAGTGTATTCTGTGTGTGTGTGTGTGTGAGGCAGAAAGAGAAGAGCAGGGGGCCGAGCTCTTTACTCTCTGTAGGACTGTGTGTAAGATGCTTTCAACAGCAGGCAAACTGGTTCTGCACTTACTGTGAGAGGAAGCTCTGAGTGTTTAGAGTACTCAGCCCACTTAATGCATTATTATTGTTACTACATTCTTGAGGAGAATGGGGGAAAATGGAACAAGGAATGCTTTTCATGAGTCCAACCAGTGAAAGGAGAGGAGTTTGTGTGTGTGTGTGTGTGTGTTCATGTGTGTGTGTGTGTGTGTGTGTGTGTGTGTATGTGTGTGTGTGTGAGGCCGTAAACATGACATGAACGTTGACTGTCTCATTCCTTTTGTATTTATGCTAATTTTTTTTCAATAAAAGTCGTCCGAGTCCCAAATGTCATGTTTGTAATAGTCTCCAGTGGAATAAACATTTATGCTAGTGGAGAACAAGTGGCTCACATTCCTTTTGTGTATTTATTTTATTAATGAAAAAGATGCAGCGGTTAGTTGATCATAAAGCGATTACATTTCTCTGTCTTCTAATAGTCTGCTAATTGCAATATGGGAGGATATTTCTGGTATGTTTTTCTTTTTGGAAACCTGCATGAACGTAAACAGTTTCCACTTTGAGTAAATGTGGCTTTAAGAGGACGAGTCCTGCAGGAACGAGGTGCTTCGTTTCTCTCATTGCATTACGAACGCACTTCCACTGTGAAGGACATCCGAGTGTAAAGTGAGTCTCTTTTGGTCAGTAAAAAGCAACGCTTTAGCGCTGCGCCCTGCAACGGAGTTCACAGCATACATAATGGAGAGGATAGAGTTACCTGCTACTTTCGGCCAAACATGACTGCCAATAATTGCCTTACCAATATTTGCATGTCCCTCTCTGCGTTATTGAACACCCCGCTAAGTAACTGGGCACCTCGGCCCAGGCACTATTTTAAGTTGTTTGCTGATTCCACGGTGGGCTGAAACAAGACAATTATGAAGCCCATTTCACACCATTACGGTGTTTTAAGGAGCTTCAGGTTTCATTGAAAGCTTAGCTTCTGGCATGCTTTATATAGATGGCCAGTCCAGATCAGACGGATGTTCATGGAAGTAAGACTTTCAAAAGTGCATTTATAAATGATGATTTGCCACTTTTGACTCCTGCCAGTTTGTAAATACCTCTGAATCATTATGGGGTTTTTTGTTTTTTTTTACTTTTTATATATCTGTAATCAGTAGAAAAGCTTCACTTTCTCAAGTTTTTTCAAAGCCTCATAAATGGTTTATGAGATGCAAGTGAACAAAGGAACAGACAACACCCCTTGGACCTCATCAGTGTAATTACAGAAATGCTGGAACGTGAAAGTGAGATGCATAATTTTCACAGGTTTTGGCAAAATCTGATCAAGTCTGGCCAAGAAAACAGATGGATGGATGAAGTAATGAAGGACCAAATAAGGAAATGGAAGTTGAATGATGGTATGGAGGACGTTCTATTTAAGAACAACAGGAAATGGCTAATGCAGGACTGGATAATATTAACACAGTCTAAGAAATGTAGGATAATATAACTTAAAGCATAAAGCCACCACGTGAAGTTGGCTTGCTGTAATAATTAAGGTTTTGCTGTATGTAAATAGACAAAGTAACTTATATCTGACTTTTGCTGTTTTGTTGTTGTTACAGCAGTAAACTGATTTTTTTTTTTCAGTTTATATACGTCTGCCCTCAAGAAACTATATTGTATTATTAGAATGGCAAACCTTCTGTACTTGAAATGTTGACAAATATGGCAAATGAACACATTTCATATAATTCATTAATATGTAAAAGAGCCGTGCAGCATTTTGGAAAATATGCTCATCAGCTCTGTGATGCAGATTTAGATGAAAAGACTGATACCACTTTTATATCTGTTTATAAAAAACCAGCCTACAACCAGCAGCTGCTTAGCTTAGCTTAGCTTCTCAAGACTGGAAACAGCTAGCCTAGCCTAAAACATTGGTTTCTAAATGGATGAGGCTGTTTTGTGATTCAGAGTCAGTTAAGCCATTTTCTAATGCTAAGCTAACGTAGCCACCAGCATCGGGTTTGGCATCGAGAACTGGTTCCAAAAGTCGGGTTGCAAAAGAATCATTGGAAGAATTTAATTTTGATTCTTATAATCAAATCTTTAAAATTAAAAATTAAAAATCCACTTATAAAAATTTTAGAGACGTCACCACCTTCCCGAACGGGGATTTGCAGTCAGACCGTTAACGAACATGTTAAGTGATATAAACATTATTAGTGTTTGTTTACTCTACTTTCAGCTTAACTAAAAGTGCTAATGCCACACTGTTCAAGTCCTGCATCAACAACAGGACCTGATGCTTTTGTGACCAGTGGTAGCTCCACATGTGCCATTTGTCCATGAAGCTTCAGCTGGAGCAGAGAGCAAACATCACAGCCATCCAACCTTCCTGTTGAGGATCATCACCGCTGACGAGACGTTGATCTGCAGCTACCACCAAGAGAAGAAACGGCAGTCTTCAGGTAGGAAGAGTTTCCAGAACCAGACAGCACACATCGGGTCAGCAGCACCAGCTCATTGTTTTCTTCACTACTGGCAGCTGAACTGGAATCGGGTTCGGGTTTTGATTTTTATAGACATAGTCTCAGAACATTTTACCTCAGATCATACCTCCAACAGATGGCAAAACAAACTAGCTTGCATGTCAGTGTAACAAATGCTAAATAAATACAAGAAAACATTAAAAACTGAGTTAGTAGGAGTTAAACAGCTGGTAGTGCTAATGCAGCAGTTGTGTGGCGTTGAACAGAAACAGAAGAAGGACGCACAGGGAGAGAAAATCCAACAGTGAGAATGATCGTTGAAAACATCGCTGAAATGTGGTATTTGTCTGTTTTCAGGTGTTAACGTGAGGAAGGTTAGTGCTTCCTGAAGTCGCATGCTTCATGTGCTTCCATTTCAACTTTTCCACCTCAGCTCAGCTTTTTTGCGATATTTCAAGATTTTTCCCCTTTATTTATTTTGTAATGTTTCTAGTTTTCCATTGAGTTTTTTTTTTTAATGCACAAATACAAATGCATCTCTTTCCCCTTTTTGTGACGTTAGTTAGATGTAAAGTCTCCTCTAATCTTCACTGGTAGAAGAACACTTCTGACAATAGCACCATCTGTGGAGCCAAACTGCTGCTCCGCTGTGAGATTTCTTTCTGTATGTTAATGGTTTTTCGAGCAAATAGAGGCCACGATAAAAGCGTTTAGGAGGCAGGACGTTGTCATAATACTTAGTTTTCAATAGAGGCTTTTGGCTCATGTCCTGAATGTGGAAACACTGAGGCCCATCATAAACCTTTTACACTGCCCAATAAATAAATCTGCTAAATGTGCTGAAGTTATTATCTCAAAGCATCTGGAAGGTGTTAAGTATAATGTTTCTGATACAGTAAACAAAAGGAGAGAAAACTAGCTTGGCAGATGTCCTTGGTTTGCACAGCCCGTCATGCAGAACACAACATCCACTCCGCCGTAAAAATCTCCCAATCACACTGAGATAAACGATAATCAAAAACTTGCGGCAGAACGAAGACATAAACTAATTACAAATAAATACAAGGTGGCTAATCATAAGTAATCCAGTTGTGGTGCATCAGCAGACTCCCCAGTGAGAGCAGGAAGGAGCTGGAGTTGAGGCAAAGTGATTTCCCTCAGGCTGACGTGCCATTTAAGTGTGCTCCATTGTTGTGGGTGAGATCCATTAGCCCTCACTCTGGTTTGCCACATCAAAGCAAATTCTCACATATGGATTATGTGTAAATCATGTTGTTGTTTTTTTTTTTTTTTTTCAGTCTCAAACTGAAGCAATTTCGCTCAATAAGTTGATTTTGAAAAAATGACTCATATGAAATCTGTGTGTACACACATCTACAGCTTATGTATATTTATGTGTGTATGCATGTGTTGATGTGTGTGTGTGAGAGTAAACAGCTTAATGGAACCAAGCGGATTTCATAATGGAAAATAGTGTCGCACGGAATAGTCTTGTTCTGATGTGGATTACCGAGGTCACTTTAAAGCAAAATCAAACCCAAAATCAACTTAAAGGATAATTCTTTATTTTTTAAAATCTGATACTTAGAGGCTTCTGTGGCCCGACACTCGTTTAATATGCAGGTGAAAGTGGAATCACGCTCATCACCTCAGAAACATCCACCGTGGATGAGGGCCTGCTTCATAATTCTTACTTAAATCGAATGCAACAGTTAAGCTAAATGAGGATGATGGTTCTGAAGCATTTTGCTGTCATCTAAGTATTAAGGCTGGCTACGTTTTAATGATGTTTACGTAGCTATTCCCAAAAAATTCTGGTTTTAAGTGGTTCATAGAACCTCCAGCCAAAGCTCCATTTAAATGTCACGTGAAAAAGTAGAATTATCCCTCGAGATTGTTTTATTTTTGTGTCCTACTGTCTAAAAGAGGCCTTATTCTGCTCTTTGGTTGCCTTTTACCCTTCAGTGTTGCATAGCTGCTTTTTGTGCATGTAAAAGGTCTGCAAAGCCCAAAGAGCTTTTCTCCCCACAGAAAGCACTGCTCCTTACCTGCCTGAAACACCTCATTTGAAGTGCAGACTTCTCTTAAGTTACTGATCACCATGTTACCATCACGCCCGCCCAGCAGATAGTTTGGCCTTCAAGTAAAGAAGGAATCTGTTTCCTCCATAGAGCTGCTTCTGCTAACTCTAAAATGTGTCACTCACAAGCAAAGCAATGTTGAGTCTTCATGCATACCCAGCATCTGAGGAACTGAAGACTCAGGGGATTACAAGACATCATCTCTGGCTTTTGGGAAACACTGATTGACATCTTCCACCATTTTCGGACATTTTGTAGATTAAATAACGAAGCAATTATTCAAGAAAATAAACAACAGGTTAGTTGACAATGAAAATAATTGTTAGTTGCAGCCCTATTTTTATTATTTATTGATTAAAAATTGTCCCGAGTTCTTTCAGTGAGGAGTTCTAAAATTACTTAGACTGAATTGTTTTGCATTGTTCCTGCACTGTAGAGTCACACTCCACAAGATCCACACACAGAAGCTACCTGCTCAGTCCTGCCTATAAATGACCTTCTGTCCTCAGTTAGGTTTTAGATTTCCTGTTGTTAATCATCTCAGATTCATATTTTATTCCGGTGATATTTGCTCTTTTTAAAGCATTTTGAACTGTAGCTGTGCAGAGAACAGCCCTGCCTTTGTCACACTGGCAGACGTTTTGCTTTGTCATAGTAGGAAAAGCAAAAGTGTTACTAATGACATCAACACTGACTCTGTTGAAGCTGCATCTACGTGCATTGCTCTCAATTTGTGCATGAAAAAACCTGATTGGAAATGCTAGCAATTAAAAAAAAAAACAAACAAACTGAAATGTCAAAAAAAAAGTAGAAAACACAACATTAAATAATTACAGCTACACATTCTACTGATTACACTGATGCAACACACAGCTACAGATAATGATTCAAATCTGAAATGCATGTTTTAAAGTGCAGTGTGTTCCCACCAATAAGCACCATTCTGTTGTGTTGTCATTTCAACGTATGTTGGTGCACTACTGGTGTTTTTGTTGCATGTGTAAAACATGCACAGATGTTAAATGCAAACTTGGTCAATGCGACGCTGCACGGCATCGTGACCGTGAACTGAGGCAGCTGAATGGAATTTGTCTGTCATTTATTGTATGATTTCCACCTGTGATGTTCCTGCTGTCGTCTGTGAGAAAGACCAGCGTGGAAGGTGGACATGCTGATGTTTACGTCGTGCATTCATGGTTGAACATTTTGGTGTCAGGATTCCTACCTTCAGCCCTACACCTTGTGTTTGTGCGCTGCCTAAAGGGGAGGGTGTCCCATTTCTTTTGGGTGTCGAGGGGTCTTTCAAGCAGATGTAGGTTTGGGTTTTGCTTGGATTTTAACATTTTTTTAAAATTCCAACTGTATTTATCAACTCTATTTGCTGTTTCGATTCTTTGAGTTGAATATGGTTAGAGTTACTGTCGTATCTTCAAGCAGCTGTGAAATCCTGCTTTTCATTAATACAATAATCAAATGACATGACAACATGCTGTATTATAGGATAACAGTCACAAAAAATGCTGTACATTACAATAAGTTCTTCTACTTTTAATATCATGACACATTTTCCAGATTATACTTACATTCTTTAACTTTCAGTAACATTTTCAGGCATCAGTACTTAACGGATCTGAAAACTTCCACCACCACCGCCCATCTCTGCTTGTTAAGGGACCAGTAATAATAATGATTATATTCATTATTATGTGTTGAACAGTGAGGTTGCACAGCCACCAATCGGCTGCACATCCTCTGTATGTAGACCAGTGGGTTTGTTGTGAAGTCTCTCCTGGTGTGTGCAGAAGTACCGGCATGTCATCACAGTTTTAGAAAAGTGTTGCTGTCAGGGCGGTAGAGTTACCGTAAATTCCAGACTATAAGCTGCTACTTTTTTCACACACTTTGAACACTGCAGAGCAATGATGCGGCTAATTTATGGATTTTTACGATTTTTATGAATTCGCCTCGAGACAAAAGACACATTGAGAGCGACAACGAAAGAGAGACTGAGGAAGTGTGTGACCAAGTCATTCTGACACTGAAGAAGAAGACGACTTTAGTGGTTTTAGTGAGCAGGAGGAAGATGAAGATAGCGATCAATGACTTTTCCTGGTAGGCGACTGTAGTTTTTATTTTTTTAACCAGCCGTGTGTAAAAAGCATTTACAGTATTTATTTAATTAAAAGTTAAAAGAATCTTTCTGTGTAAATATCTCCTGTTACAACGTGGACACCTGCAGCTTATAGACAAGTGCGGCCTGTATATGAACAAAACTTGTTTCCTTTTAAAGTTAGTGGGTGTGGCTTATATTCAGGTGCGATCAATAGTCCGGAAATTACGGTACTTTGTGTTGTTTTCACAGGAGAGAAATAAAGAGTTCCTGTTCATGTAACGTTACTACAACGTTCTCCCGCATTCTTCACGCAGGACGCTCTACTTACCATAAACACCAGCAGAACACAGAGCTAGAAAAGCCATTGTAACCATAGCGACGATGGTCTCGTTTTGTGTCAGCGTTCGATAAATTAAGGTGATTGTTACTAGACATGCAGTTGGTGTTGTTCACCTGCTAATCAAGGAGCAACAGCTGAGCAGGTAAACTGGGAATAATGCTCGAGTCATGATTTGGGAATCCTCTCAACCCCAAAACCCACCGGAGGCTTTGAAAGGCCCCTTTTTTAAAAAAAAAATCGCAACTGGAAACATAAAGAGTCATTACATCTTCAACTTCCCAACAGTCTTTGAAATCTATAATATGCTGTTCCATCAGGAAACCAACCAAATCTAAGCTTAAAATCATGATATTTTAAATAAATAAATATATATTTAAAAACTTTATGTTGTAGATTTTGTATTAGAAAAAATATAAGAATTACCAAAAATAAAATAACCAGTTTGCACCCAGTTTCATAAAAAATCTCAGCATTCTGTGCTGCTCATGACGACATTAGTGACTCGAAAAAAAAATTCATTGCTTCTTGACTGAACTGCAGGCTGTGTCTTCACTTAGCGGGGAGCTGATCAGAACTGATGCAAAATGGAAATTGTACACTATGGATACTATGCAGAGTCAGTATTTTTCCAGTGGTGGTAACACTGGTGGGCAGAGTCCAGTTTTTTCTTTTCTTTTTTTTTGTCTTAATTTTTGTAAAATACATAATCAAAGAAATTCAAAGTTTTTTTCTTTTTAAATGATTTTTAGCATTTTGACGTTATTGCACCACACAGTAGACGTTCTTCAGTTCTCTGTCCTTCTCGCCAGGGTTGTTCTGATTCTATACAAATGCAGGACTTTAGATTGCAGCGAAAAATGATCCCACAGTGAGTAAAAATGTGACAGGAGCACAAAAAGAAATGCCCAGAAGCTACTTGGGGTTCAGAGGATAAGGTCGAATGCGTCAGGAGGCGAGAGGACACGCCGACGTTTAACTTGCGTCGCTGATGGCGCAGACAGATGGCGGTAGATACTGTTTTGTTTTGAGATAACCGAAAACAAAATTAAATTTCTTAAAGATTGCTACGGAACCAAAACTTTGGAACCAGTTTTAAGTTGGATCTCGTCCCTGACGCCCAAAGCGGTGCACAAAAACAGAGGGGTGGGGCCGAGTGGAGGAACTGGAATTGGGTCAAGAATCACCACATTCAGGTCTACGCTTTAGGAGGTTGACAACAGTTCCTCAGGTCTTCATAACGCTGTAATTCCAATTCAAACCACAAGCATCTGTTTACTCTTTAGGCTCGTTTCCTCTCCTATCTGAGCAGATTTTTGCTTCAAAGTCTCGTCTTGTACAGCAGCAGCAGCAGCGGCATCGTTTCGACGGCGGCGGGCTCACGGGGGGCCGCAGACTCCACAGATAAGCGCATCAGCCATTACCAGGTCCCTCCTTCAGACCTATTAGGTCTTGCAAGGACTTCAAACACCAATTTGTTCTGCAAATAGCCCATTCAATTTGTGCCTGCCAAAGAGAGACACCTCTCTCCTCTCTGCAGTAATTGAATCTTCAAAGGGACATTTTCCTCTATTTCTGTCAGGTATTAGAGTGATGAATAGCAAACGGTCATCTGAACAGAAAGAGAGGATACATGTTTATCCATTTTCAGTTAGACGCTCATCATGCGCCTTGATGATTGCGAGGCAGGAAATTGAATGGCAGCGCTGCAGGGCCTTCAATAGAGGATTTTCAGCGGCGGGGCAGACGAGTCATGCACTGATATCAGGCTTTGGGGCACTTGGTGAATAGACAACATTATCTCGCCACTTATCACAACATCTAAAAACCCAAGTTCAGCTAATTATAACCGAGCGGACACTCTGACGCTTTACAATGAATTTAAGGAGGCTTTTAAATCTTCAATATTTTTATTAATTAAATACACCATACTGGAGCAAATGTCTCGGAAAATATCACAAATAAATTTCTCTTTCATTCAGCATTTTATATGTTGGTGATGATCTCTACATTACTGACTATGAGCAGGTTTCTTCAGTTTGCCGTGGGGGGAGTTTCAAAGGGAGGAGCTGAGTGCGGAGGGGGTTGGATGTACTGTAGCCACGCCTGGACAACGACATTTACATGCAAACTGTACATACATGGTAGTTTTACAAATACACCAAGAGAGTGTTCATGATTTGTTTTCCACAAAATGCCACAGATTTTTTTTATTTTTTAAAACCCTATCTTTATATATATATTTATATATATACCACCAAAAAAGAGAAAGAGAAAAAGAAAAAAAAAAAAAACACATTCCCCTTGACAACACTTAAAAGTATAGAAAGTGGAAACACCATGTTGCTGGGAAATGAGGATAGAAAAGGAAGAGAGGAAAAATGAAAAGGTCCCGGTTTTCCCCCAAAATGTCTTTAAACAAATGTGCAGAGTTGAAAAGCCTGCATCTCTAAAACCTCATTAAGTCTCTCCTTTCCTTCGCTTCAGTCACAACATCCTCTCAGCGTGTTATTTAATTTTCTCTTCCTGAAGAGTCCCCTTGGATTCTGATCCGTCTCCTCTTTTTAGCATTTTTTTTTTTTCTTTTTTTACATGTTTTATCCCAAGGTCACGGAGTCCTCAGCGTCCCGAATCAGGTGCGTTAAGTGCAAGTATCCACCCTTATGTGGGGAAAAGCCAAGGTTTGGAGGCTGAGCGTCGGGTATGGGTTGCAGAAATAAAAGTCAGGTTACTGGGGGAGATGGGTAGAGGATTCCTTTAGGGCGAAAGGGCCTGGGAGCACATAAAAAGGCCGGGGGTGCTGCTGATCCACGCTGTCTCAGGTGACAATGAGTAAGGGCTAAAATGAAGGCACACATCCTGCTTCCTGCGCGGCTCCCGCCTAACACACCTGAACAGTGGGCGATAAAAACAACAACAACAAAAAAAAAAGAAAGCATTTTTAAAAGAAAGCAGGCGTCATTAGGAGCATCAGTTCACAAAATGTCATAAATGTTTCACCCCGTGATAAATCAACTTTCCGCCAGCTCCGGTGCTTAATTTATTGATCAGCCAGGCTTTGAAAACCATCTGGTGTCCCATTTACTTTGCATTAACTTAAAAGTGCATTCATGAAGCGATTCTCTTTGGTATAATTAGAAGCACGCTCCGACATAACTGCAGGAGGTGTTCAGTCCTGTGAAACAGAAAAATGCAGGGGAGGAAAGACAATTATCTGTCTGGGTTCCACCAGCATTCAACTTTTTCATCTTACTTGTTTTTTCTTCTTGATTCTAAGGGGCGATTTACTTTTCCCTTCATCCCTCAAATCACTAGGAGGGCTTCAGTCTATTAGTAATTGCAAACTCCTACTTGGGGGCTAATTAAAGTGACTGACGCTGGGAGGGTCTCACTCCCCTGGGTCAAAGCAGCTCTGTATGAGCGAGGTAATTTGTCTGTTCAGAACAAAGAGATTAGGAAGAAGCTGGGAAGAAAGCTTAATAAATGAGCATCAAATGTCCTCTGCCATGATCGCGAACAACACCAATTATGTCACAGCAAAATCGCACATAATCAAAACAACGGTCAGCAGATAACCCGGTGACTGCTTCATTTTCTCCTCTGCTAAACCGGCCTGCGCTTCATACATGGGAGGCATATTGATTCAGAGGGCTGTTATCCAGCTCTTGTTTGAGGCCGTCCAAATTCTGTTTAAGCAAAAGAAACGTTGTGTGATAAAGTGCTCGAGCGGCAGAATAATTCTCCTTATTTCACTGGTGGAGATAACAAAAGCATCCAGAGACTGTTCCCACTGAGCGATGCGTCTCTGTTTATTTAATAATTCTCTCTCTGCTATAATTAAAGCACCAGGGCCGATATTCAGATTGCATTTTAGCATCAATAATTCAGCAGTTTTCACTACAATTGATGTTAGTGCATAAATAAACAATGAGGCCTCATATTTACTGCGCCATCCATGCTACAGGAGACACTGGGGGTGGGAGTAAGGACTTAAACAGACATTTAAAATTAAACTAGATAATGCAACGGCTTTCAATTTAAATGTGAGGAGCTCTAAGAGCTCCAAGAGCTGATTTGTAAAAGTGACAAGCTCTTAAAAGGCCTGTGACGTCGAGAGAGGAGGGGAGGAGGGGGGGCTTAATGGAGTTCTACCTCTCCTCTACTCACAGAACCACTCAAGGTGAAATGCATGCTACCAACAATATAATTCCTCTTTCAGTCAGACTCTGACACACTCCAAACACCTCCCATATCTCTCGGTGTGCTGTGTGTGCAGACAAGGTATCAATGAAGCTGCTTGTTGTGAGGCAAAAATGATTAGATCTCCTGCGGGCAGAATGAAGCTATCCTGAAGAATGAAGTTATCCTTCGTATATGATTAGGCCTTCTGTTTTGCTTTCACTGGAGGCATCAAGATCAAATCAGGGAAAGCCATGATGACAGCTTTCATGATATACTAGCTGCTGCAGCTCGCTGTCTGTGTTCGAGCCTCGGGCCTGCTGGATACAGATTTTTGGCCTTGGAGTAATAACTTAGCCCAGGTGATCCCAGTCTCGTTGATCGAGTAGTCAAATTCTGTTTTAAACACTCTGTATTAACGGCAACACGTGTCATTTTTCAGCACAATTGGAAGTCTGGCGCGGGACGACGAAATAAATTCAAGATGAGTCAAACGTGCGCAACAAACCGAGTGTGAGGACGGCGGCGCGAAAAACCATCATTTTCACATGTTTTGTGTTGACGGTTAATACAGATTTTCTGAGTCCTCCAACAAGAATGATGGAAAAATCTATTGGCTGTCTAAATATAAAATTCATCTCGGCTCTGTAAGATTTAATATCTGCTGCATGCCTCGCAGTGGAGTCGAATCAACGACATCAATATAAACAGAGTGAAAAATGTTGGCGTGAAAATTACAGATGTTTTTCTTTTCCTGCTAATGACTCCAGCTGAGTGATGACAAGCTTTTACTGACTCGTCCTGTTCTTGATCGGCCCTCTGCCCCCCTCCGCCCTCCTTTAGATGTTAGAAACGAGAGCACAAAGAGTGGTGGCGCTCACCTTCTGGTCGGGCAGTAGTGGGTTCGTTTGCAGTGAACTCAAATGGCCGTTGATGAGCGCTGTGGGTCTGTCGTGTTCGCAGAACAGGCTGCCGTTGATGTAGTGGAACCGATCTCCGGGGACGAGCCGGTTCCGGCAGGTGGAACATGTGAAACACTGTGGACGGGGAGAGAACGGATCAGGACTCGGTGCTGTCGTGTAACAACGAGCTACAGATGTGAGGGTTCTAGTCAGAGTTGGGACGGTGCAGGTCCGGCTAACTTATAGAGCTTTTTACCATCACGTGGTCCCATCTGATGACGTCGCGGTTTACTGAAAGGATCCAACAAAGTGTCTTGTTTTGTCCAACAAACACTCCCAAACCCTCACATGTACTCATTTAATGCAAGAAAAGCTCGAAGCTGAAGGCCTGAATCACATTAACCAGCAGCCCTCCAGCAGCTCCTGGCAGCTTTTTGCTCCTGTTATGTTTTTGCTCGCTGTGACATCGTTGGCTCGTTGTTCACTGCAATACAAAGTCCTGCTCAACCAGCAGCACAACAAGGGCTAGAAATAGAACTCAGAACTGTCTTTAGTGCAGTTAAAATGCCATAAATCATGAAAAAGGAAGAAAACTAAAAGTTAAACTTCTTGGATTGATTCATTTTACTACAATTGACAAAACCTGAAACCCACATTTAGAACATTTCTCCAGGTGCCCACAGGTGTGACCAACACTGGGGGAAACAAACGGTGACTCCACAAACTACAGCAGCTGAGTCAGTCACGAGGTCACAGCCGTCTGAGGACTGAAGAATATTTTGGTTTTTACAGAATCTGGTGAAAGCAAAGGATTTATTTTCTCTCTAATTGTTTTTTTTTAATGAGACAGAATTAAAATCTCCCAACAAAAAGCTGCAAAAAACAACAATTTGAAATCAAAGGAAGCTTTTTATTTTAATGCTACGGGCACCAGTTTTTATCCATGTTGTCTCGTTAGCCTGCTCCGTATAGACGCTACCTTTACTGGCGACTCCTCGGCGTTTACCGACCACACCAACAACAAGATGCTGCTTCTTACATCCTGCGTTTGTCCTAATGTGTGTTTGTACTCGAGTTTTTTGTTCACTCCCTCCACAAAAAAAGACAAACGTGCAATTTCAAACTTCTGTAAATTGAGCATTTTCTGCTTTTTGTTGCCTACTGTTTGTTGTTTTTTTGACCATAGGTTAGACAAAACAATCTGAATATAGAATTTTTCGGCTTTTAGAAATGGTGATGGCAAACTTTTTCAACATATACAAACAGAATAGAGATATTTTATTGATAGACAACAAAATAAGTGTTAGCTTCATCCCCAAAATGACAAAAATAAACATTAAAAAATGATTTCTAGCCAGTGTTGTTGATTGGGGTTCCATTTACTCAAGCATTTTTCTTTATTGTATTGTGAGAAAACACAGGAAAATGTTACACAGACTCGCTGCCTTTACTGTACGTGGACTTATTCTACTTACTATCCTCCTGTAAGGCTCATTGTGAGTGAGGAAAAAAAAAAACTACAATACGACCGTGTGTTCAAACGCACGCTCTCCAGCTTTACCTTGAGATGGTACACGTTGCCCTGCGCCCTCATCACCAGTTCGCTGGCTGGAATCGACTGACCGCAAGCGCTGCAAGCTCCACTGTTTCCGAATAATCTGAGGGGGGAAGGAAAAGAGCACATGTTAATATGGAAGCGGCGTGTGCATCTGCATGGATTTAGCTTTGTGTAATGGACTGTGGCATCCCCACTTTTGTCTGCTGAGTATGTGACTAAATGAAACCCAGTGTTAAGTTCACTATCCTCCCAGCTCCATTTCTAACTGGAATGGAAAACATACAGGAGAAGAAATAGAAAATCATCACAGTATCAACAGGAAAAATGAGTCCTCCACCACTCTGCTCTCCACAAGCATCTAGCACTGAAACTGCATATTACTTTTGCTGCACATTTTTTGCAACCTAATAATAACCTGGAACATAAGCAATCAGGACCTAAGAGGATTTGATTGTACATCCAGGCGGAGACATAGTGCTTTTGCCATTAGGACTCCTGTGAATGCTCTGTCAGTGCCGTGTTTCCATTAGAAACCCCGTAGCTACTCGGGTTGATATATAATGTGCATGGGTTAACCTTTTCAATCATGGTGTCAACACTTTAGATTTGCTTCTGCTCATCTCTTTCGTCCCTAACCTTCTCTCTCTCTCTCCCTCTGCCTCTTGATAATGAAATGCTTGCTCCAGCTTCCCTTCTATCTTCCTTCTGAGTCCACAATTTAGATTACTTCATCTCGGTGAGCAGCAAACTGAATGAAATTTCGATTTGAGCAGAAAGTAATTTACTGGGATCTGGACCCATTTGTCATCATATCTCACCGGGTGTTTGCTCTATCACTGCACTTTTCCTAAGCAATCAAATAAGACCACGGCATCTGACATGCTCCGGAGAGAAGGAGAGAGAGAGAGAGAGGGATGGAAAAAGAAAGGGATGGAGGGGAGGGGAGTGCTTAACGCTGGTGTGTGCATCAGATAAAGTTGTTTGGGTTTTTAAAAAAATAAAAAAAATTAACAAGAAACAAGAGGAAATTGTTTCTGTTCGGGCGTTCTCGAGGACAATTTTTACGAAAAGTATTTAACAAATAATAAATGCCTTTACCATCCAAAGCGTAACCCAAGCAGTTGTTGGATGTACTGACAGACAAACAAACAAGCCCGAGCTCTTTGCAAAGGGACACAGAAATGGCTTTCAATAAGAAGCAAATTTTGTCTTGGCATCATTTGGAAAGGCTCCATCAAAACTCAATTTCAGAAACTAATTAACTGGAGACCGTCGTCACAACACTGCCAATTCTCTGCTCTCGCTGGGACAAACATGATAGTGGAAATGAACATATATGCCTTGCCTCCCTTTAAGACTCATGCGATGCGTGTGTGGAGAAGCAAAACTGCTCTTTTTTTCCCGCGAGACATTTCTTCATATCAAAGCGCTCGAAAATTCCAACTTTTTTCTCAAATTGGAAACACGCTCCCCTCGTGCTCGTGTTGCATTCGAGGAGCCTCCCCCCCTGCGCGGGAGCTTTTGGAGAGGTGTCGAAACAAAGGCTACGGGACGTTCGCACCGCAGCCTCTTTATGTTTCAGGCGCAGAGTGGAACTCGCACCAGGTTAATTATTTTACCAGGGGATAGCTCTTGATAGTGTTTGATTTAAGGAGCCAAAGCCTTTAGGTGCTCAATTAAGTTGCTGTATCGGTTTGAACTTGGGCTCTAATGGCCTCTTCTGCCAGTGAACTACAGCACCGAGGTGAAGTCGACACCGCAGGTCAGTATAATTAAGGCCAAGGGACTCTTTTAATTGCAGTGACACATCTGGTTTCTGCTTTAAAGAAGGAAAAAAAAAATCCCTGTTTCTGGGGGACGGCTTTATCTTGATTTATCTGCCGTCTTCGCCCCGCGGATCTGTCTTTGATTAAATTAAATAACAAACAAAAAAACACATTTGCAGCTGTCTGTTGTCTATATAGGCAATGACTATTGGATTTCATTTCAGCACTGACTGCCGGGTGAAATATAGCATGGCTTGCTGCGAGGCTGTCTGGTAAATGCAGACCTCATTCACCGAGGCCTTTGAGTAGGGTAAAATTACCCCACAACAATGATTTCTGCAACACAGTCCATTAAAAATGCCTCTCTACATCAGCAGCCAAAGCACCTTAAAAGCACTAGGCCATATTGATACTGAAGCGGGGCTTTGCATAATGGCAAGAGCTGCATTAGAGAGAAGGGTGGAGGGGCCGGGGACGGGGCGGGGGGGAGGAGGTGGTGGTGGTGGGGGAGATTGCGAGGATGAGGGAGGGTTTCTCTGCGTGTATCTGGATGTGTTTTGGGGAGGAGGGGGATGGGGGAGGTGTCGGGGTGGAGGGTGGAGGAGGGTGGTGGCGGCGGCGGTGGGGGATCAGCCAAATTACACTTGGTTAATTCAGAGTAACAGATCTGGCCCCAAGTGAATTGAAGGCCTTGAATTAATTCTGTTATGACAAATCAAGATAAACGTTTCCCCTAAATTGCATGCGATTTAATTAATTTCTGAGATCCCGTTTTTTTTTTTTTTTTTTCCTTCTTCCCTCCCTGGCCTAATAGTTCACATTCTCTTGTGCTGTCATAGTGCTTGAGTGGGCAGACTTCAAAGTGATATTAAATAACCAACTATTAGATTTACCTCACACGTTCTATTGGAAAAGTGCCATTTAATTACCTAGGCTTATTCAATTAAGGGGACAGCATTCTCCCTGAATCCAGCAGCCACAAGTAAATTAATTCTCCCTCTACTAGCAGCCCACAGAAATAATATCACCTCCAGCTTAAAACAACATGATCCCCGCACAACTTTTGGCTGTAAGTTAAAGCTTTTGGTGGCGGCGCTGCGTTTGGAAAACAGACATGGCGATGCTGTGATGTTTGTGAAAATCCCTACTTGACAGATGGGAGATGGGTATCATCCCGGGCCAGGCATACATCCCACTCAGCATTCAAACTCCTGATCAATCAGATAATGAGCATTTTCATATCAGCTGCATTAATATAAAATTGGAGCTACAGCTGAGATTGTGAGCAGTCTGTTACGACAAAAAAAAAAAAAAAAAAAGAGTCTGCCCCTTTAAGATGAAAAAAAAAAAAACAGCGGCAAATGGCCTTCACAATAATCCCTCCTCTCTATCTGTCTTTCTCTCTTGCTCTCTCTCAAAAGCCAATTTGGTTAATTAAATGTTTTGTTTGCAGTGTGGCTCTCATTCATTTCGGACACGTCATTGGGAGCGGATACAAGCCAGGGACCAGATCTCATTAGATAAAACCCATCAGTACTAAAGGAAATGGAGGGGGACTATAATTAAAGCATTTAATTGTGTAGACTCACTGTCAGATGTTTTTTTTTTCCCCCCCGCTCCAATCTTTATCTCCACAGAGATCTCATGGTTCCATAATATGCATTTTAGCTCTTCCACCAAGCATGCTCTCATTACAAGTGGAAAGGTGTATCCACATTTTCCCCCTTCCAATTTTAATTACGTTACAGTCCCATTATGAATGAAGTACCCCATTGACTTCCCCATCCTTTTTATGAGGTGGGTGTGAGAGGCGCACTTTAGATTCTGAATTATCCGAGCAGATCTGATCGCAGCGTCGTATGTTGACTGTTCCACCTTTTAGAATGTGAATGCAGGAGAACACGCGGGTATTTTTAACCCGCCGAAACAGAAACGCTCTGTCGGAAAACACGTCGCAGTATGAACTCAATAGTTTGTGAATAAGAGTCCCAACAGCTAATTGATAGGTTTAAAATCAATAGCAGCCTTGCACCCCAGGGTGAGTCAGGAAAGCATTTGAACTTTCAGTAAACTGTGGCTCGTCTCGTCACGTCAGACTTCATTACCACAGCGAGTGTCATCAACAGGCTCTGGTTGGGTGTCTGGCACTCCTACTAGAATATTTAAAAAGGCTCTCTTTGCTAATTAAATGGTGCTTTTCCGTTACATAAAAAATAAAAAAACAGAACCAAAAAAAATACAATAAGATAACTTGAGCCCAACACAAACCCAGCACACAGGAGCTACTGTACGTCCTACTGGACCAGTTTTCTGTCCTCTGCTGAGCGCAGACAGTCAGATGACCTGCACAACAACTCTTCTGCTTTGTGCTGTCAACATGGCGCCATGTGTGGCGTCTTTAAGGGCAGAGAGGGAGACTTCAGCCAGGATGCTTTAATGAGCACTGACGGTGTTAGCACAATTTGATACGCGTGTTCTGAAAGAAATACACACAACTCTGTTGATCTTTGCACGATCAAACATTTACATCGACTCAACCCTGTGAACTCCAAAACCGGCCGACGAGGTTAAAAGGCATGTTGTTTTTACAGAGATGACACTATTTCTCAGCCTGAAACTTTAAAAATCTGATTTTAAACGCTCCGACGGTCCTTGAACTGGGTATCTGTGATGTGCCTTTTAGTTGGGAAAATTAACCAAATCAGATGTTTCATCAAAACCAATTTATTCTACATGTCTTATTTCAAAATTCGCCAAAATGTTTTTACCTTTGCTTTAACAAAAATCTGTACAAAACAAAAAGTTCTCCTACTGAGAAGCCACGACTCACTCAGCTGACACCAACAGTCACGTGACAAACATTCAGAGAGCGTTTGGCTGAACTGCAGGCTGTGTTTACTCAGATCAGAGAGGACACGAGTATGAAAACAATGCTGACAATGTAAGTAGTAAATTATATCACACATGTGAGGGGAACTTGGAAAAATGTTGAACATGTTGGTTTGAGTTATTTTGCATTTTTGTAAATAAATAATCAAAGAAATTTAACTTTTTTATGATTTATTGAATAAAAACTTTATTATCCTGCATAAAATATATTTCTGAGCTCTCTCTGGTTGTGCTTTGTGGTTCCACAGAGGTAAAGGACCTGATGTTGCAGCAAAAAATGAGCCCACAGTGAGTAAAAATGTGACAGGAGCAAAAAAATGTACTGGGAGCTCAGGGGGTTAAATTGAATAAGTGTCACTGCTTAATATGATCCAGAACTTTTGTAAGACACGGTTCACTTAAAAATTCATGTAAGATGTGAAATGAGTGATCTAACTTGTTAGATAACTAGACAGTCTGTGGCAATCACTGTAAATAACAACCTCCTGGAAAGTGGAGTTATTCAACGCCACACTTAAAAGCATCACAAGGTCTTTTTCTCACCTGATGTAATCGGTTCTGCACAGGATCATGCCGCTTTTTGTGAAGCATGACGTGCCGATTTCGCCCAGCTGGGCCTGGCAGCAGGAGCACTTGAGGCATCGGCTGTGCCAGTAGCTGTCCATGGTGTAAAGGAGGAAACGGTCTGCGATTTTGCCACCGCAGCCGGCGCACCGCTTCCAGGACAGAGAGCCCGTCCCCACCGGCGGTGGCTGGCTGCTGCCTCCGGGATTCACCATCGTCCCTGAGAACACACACACAGAAGAGACACGTCAGGCCCAACATGTAGCACCCAGGAGGCTCACACTGTTACCTGGTAAGTACTGTTTTGTACACAAAGAGGTCAGGACACGGACGGCTGCAGCTAACCAGCATTTGCAATTTTCTGTCTATTATTTTGTTGATTAAACAATTAGTTGTTTGGTCGATAAAATTGTCAGAAAATGGAGAAAAATGTCGACTTGTATTTCTTAAAGTTCAGGATGACAAATGCTTTGTCCACAACTCAAACACAATCAGTTTACAGTGACAGGAGAAGGAGAGAAATCAGGAAATATTCACATTTACAGAGCTCGAATCAAAGATTTTACGTTGATTTTCTCTAAAAATGTATTCAAAACGATTTATCAAAACAGTTCATAATAATTTAATAGTTGACATTCGGTTGATTGCTGCAGCTCTGGATAAGCAGCAGAGTTAGGTGGAATTAATACGGCCATGCAAGTGTCATAGTTGACCAGCTATCAGATTTTAAAATCCAGCTTCTTGAGCGTATTGTTGCATCGAACCAGCAGCTGATCTCATTAAGGTCTCGAGTCCTGTTCTGCTACCAGACAGCTACGAGTCATTTAGTGAATTAATCTGCCCTTGATCTCTGTCTCGTCCCCGCGCTGATGCTTCATTGGACGTCTCATGATGAATGTCTGTTAGCTGATAACACTGAGGGGCCAAAGGAACAATTGTGCAGGCGAGCCTTTTGTCGAGCTTGTCCTGAGAATTTCTAAATAGCACAAGACTTTAAGTGCACTGTTCCTCCGTGTGTTGCAGTCCGGGCGGCTGCACTGAGGTGCTGCTTACTGGAGGCTGGAGCTCAAATGGCACGTTGGCTGTGTGTTTACCAACATGCTGGCCAGGCCTTTGACCTGAGGATGGGGGGACGTGTCCGGCCACAAACACCATATTTACTGCTGTCATGATGCTGTAATCTAATGAAATGCAGGCGTTTGTCTGAGCCACGACATCAAGGTGGGCTCTCTTTTTAAATGTAATCCTCTTCAATTTGGTTGAGGCAGACTTGCCTTTGGATGAAGCCAAATCTTTGTTGAAAGGCAGGTAGGCTAATTAGAGTTGGGGAGGGAGGAGGAGGGGAGGGAGGAGGTATACACAGAGAAAAGCATTCAGTAAGCCCATTAGCGATGGCTCTTAGGGACAAACCACAGCGTACCTTAGTGCTGATTAAATCTAAAAGGAGATGAATCAAAAAGCCGACCTGAAAGTGACTCCCTGGATAAACAAGACGGGCCATCGTCAAGTTTCATTCAGAGAGGAGTTGCTTTTTTTTTTTCTTCTTCTTTTTTTTTTCGCTGAGGGATGGAGGGGGGAGACAGGAGGGAGGGAGGAGAGGAGAGGAGAGGAGGGGGGTGGCTTTTAACTTAAATGGGCTAACTCAAGTAATTACACGGGCAGGCAATTTGGGCGCAGAGACCAAGTCATGATGGAAATAGAAGAGAGAGGGAGAGAGAGACAGAAAAGAAAAGAGGGGGAAACATATGAGGCAGCCATGTGCTAAAAAAAAAAAAAAGAAAAAAGAAAAAAAAAAGCTCCTGCTGCTGCTTTTTTTAATGGAAAATAAAAGAAATGTAGCTGCAGCGCGGTGCGTAAAGGAGACTGCTGTCACATAGCAGCGATGAAATAGAAGAGACGCAACTATGAAACTGGACAAAAAAAAAAAACAGCTTATGTGTAATATCAACAAACACCCACCTCGTTTGTCTCTTTTGAGTGTAATGGCTGTAAAGTTGACGGCTTTCAGGGGCGGAGGAGCAGGCGGGCGGACAGGTAGCTGCAACAGTCCCACAAAGTGCAGGTAGAAGGCGGACGCACTACCGCGCTCCGTCGGCCTCCAGCTCCGGCGGCGGCAGCGATCCCCCTCCGCTCGGCTCTTCTGGTTGCGCGCAGCAAATGGAGTTATCAGATAGTATTTCCACTGGATGCTCCCCGTTTCGCTGCTGCCGCCGCTTTTATTTCGCTCGAACAAAAGGAGTCCATTGCAGTTGGGGGACTGCGCATGCCGTAATTTCCCTTCAGAGCCGAGAAAGTTCGCTGTTTGGGCAAGAAAGAAAAAAAAGAGGATAGCGGAGAAAAAAAAAAAAAAAAAAAAAAAAGAGAAGGACGGAGGCAGGCAAAGGCAGGAGGGAGGCGGTTGGAGTGACGGTCCTGTGGCTGCTCCGAGTCCCGTTAGCTGCTTGTTCTACATGTGTCGCTGACAGGAAGAAACCTCCAGTAAAAACCCCCTTCAGCCCCGTGACGTAGGCGCCGCCGCAGCCAATCAGCGCGCAGCTCATTTAGGCGGAATAACAGCTCCAGCCAATCAGAGCGAGGCGTGATTGACTGGACACGCAGACAGAGAAGGATGGAGGTGAGATGGACACAGTCATGCAGGAAAACACGGACACGGAGAGGAGCGTCGTCATAAACCCCGCGTTCTGTTTACTACATAATTAATCTGAACATCTTTATTTACAAAAGGCTGCTCAAACTATCTCCGTCCTGAATAAGTTTCCCCCCAACAAGATGTGTTTTTTAAAGCGCAGGCTGCCTGGCAACATCCGCTCGGCTGCATTCATCTCACGTCTGAGTTTAATTAGTTGACATTCAATAACTACTTAGTTTACCGAGGCTGACTCCAACCTCTGGGAAATATCAGGGCCTAATAGCTGCGTAGTGGCGCCATCGTCTGTCACTGGGAATAATCGCAGCGAGGCCTGCTGTCGTTTACAACCTCATTAAGCCTCAGGTCATTGGTTTCAACACCTATTAAGGCTAATCTGCAGGACCCCGATTTGGCTGAGATCCTTTAATTCATTCAGTCTTACGCTTTGAGTTTTTCGCCATCATGTGAGACATCAGAGAGGAGCTGAATTAGAGGC
>NW_007579014.1:168652-187217 GCF_000690725.1 Stegastes partitus
TTTTCCCAAGTGTCCACAGATTTTTACCAATACTGGAAAAAACACACTGGCTCTAACAAACTACAGATATTTACATACTTTGTACATTTTTATAAGCTCTTTGTTATGTGTACACGACTCTGCACAGCTCCTCTAGAGAACACTGAATGTATCTTCCAACAACTTGCTAACAACAGCCTCCTCTGTTTACAGTTTTTAGTCATGATATATTTATTTTATTGATCCAGTATGAGTTTTTTTTGCTCTCAATCTCTCTAATTGGTTTCCATACTTGCACACTTCCCATTGTCTCCTCTCTGCTTTGTGTAAACACAGCCTGCAGTTTAGCTAAAAAGCCTCCGAATTTTTGTCAGATGACTGATGATTGCAGCTAAGTAAATATGGGTTTCTCGGTTGCATTGAGGACTGCAGAATTTTTCCTCTTTACCGTTTCAGTTTGGAGCAATCGTTTTATTTTTTGGCTAATTTTTAAATGAGATATGTAGAATAAAGTGATTTTGCCGAAATATCATGATTTAAATGTCAATTTGGTTAAGTCTCCGAATAGAACAGCACCTGATGGATGAGTAGCCCAAAGACCAGCAGAAAGTTACAAATCTCTCTTTATTTTTGCAGTTTCTTGCTGATAAATGGTGTAATTTTAGCTATTTTAAAACTTTCATACCTGCTAGAGGGATTTTAGGTTGAAAGCATTAATACAAATAATGTGGTGCTGGCATGTTTTCGAACACAGTGTTGAAAGAGATGAGACTTCCACCTGTTATATATTTAGTTCTTTTAAAGTGCTGCAAACAGGTGACGTCTTCAGTGCAAACTAACTAAAACTAGTTGCTATTGGAGAAAAGTTGCCCCACAGAGAAGTTGTTTGAGATTCACCAGGTTGAGTGGTTTTACATGACAAAACAGCTTTCTTATAAGATGCCCCCGGCTTCATTAGAAAGACGTCAGATGTATAAAGATGATCTTTTTCTTGACTTTAATTGTTTAATTATTCCTGCAGCTCCGAAGAGATTGTGCTGCATCAAGCTGATTTCCCTTTGGCAAAGCCGGTGCTACTCCGCCTTGGTTTGAGCCACATTCTCTTGACATTCTCATCAAGCCTCTCACTCACTAGAACAAAAAAACCCACAGAAGATTGCAGAGAATATCTTTTCCACCAAGGAATGATTAATTGATATAAATGATTAAAACAGAGGGAAATTATGAAATGAATTTGAAAAGAGGCCTCACAGGAGAAGCTTTGTTTGTTCCAGGCCTATTTTAATGAGCTTTTCATAACTGGGCAAGAGAAATTACTCTGCGTGTTCTTTTTCTGGTGCTCTTTTGCAAAATAATTATGGCTAGTTGAAGTGAAGAGGAGGTGGAGGGGTCAGGGAGATGAAGAGGAGGGTGCGTAGTGGTTCCCTAAGAAATTGATCACCTCCTTTCTCCGCTGAGATCTTTCAGTCCTGTGGCAGTTTCCAAGCAGCTGCATTATGGAGAAAAAAAAAAAGAGGCAGCGCACAACAATATGGCAGAACACTATTTCAATGTTTAAACAGGGACAAGAGAGCGTCAGATGTGGCTCACAGTGTTGATACTCCCCACAGGGGTGATCTCACCGAGATGAAAAGGAGACCACGGTGCTTCATAATGAAGCTGCTTGTCCTGTGGGAAAAAGCAAGGGAGCCACATTCAGCATGGTGGTTAACTTCAGATTGGGATTCGCTCTGTGTTCTGTTTTATTAGCATGACACAGAGCCGCAGAGAGGCCGAGTTTACACACCACAGGCAGCCGTCTAACTGAGCAACATGCAGGACAACATAACTTTCTCTCACGCTCATATGCTGAGATCACGCTGGATTGTTTAGCACAGCTACATGTGGCCTCGTCTGTGTTTGTGATATAACATCGCCCTCACTTTTACTGCATGTGTTTGTGTCCTGCCTGTTAGGGAGAATGATATTCAGTTAGCTGAGCCAACTGATGAGGGAAGATTAGGGTTTAGATTATCTACAGATAGAGAGGAGCCGCTCTGAGACTGCACAGAGGATGGCAGGAAGATATCCAAGTGAAATCTGCTAAATTAGTAAAAGGCTACTTACCTAAAAACACTTTGGAAGAATACTCAAAGGTCCCATATTGTGCCCAATTTCAGCAAATTAATGAAAGTCACAGATGTCTCCATAGAGTGTCTTTCAATTTTCCAGATCATAATACCACAAAAATGTAGAATAAAGTGATTTTGATGAAATATCACCATTTGAAGCTTAGATTTGGTGAAGTTTTCCAACAGAGCAGATCTTCAAAGATGTCCAAGGACATCAGAAAGTGATAATCTGATGGTTTTTCACATCATTACACCACACAGATGGTTCGTTTCACCATAACCCCTGGCTTTAGCCCTGTTCTAAAGGGCTGTTCAAATGTCTACAGCTTTAAATTCAGATGAGCTTCGGTTGTCCAAAGCTTATTCAGGAAGAAGACTCTCTCTGCATCTGTGAGTGACAACACAGAGCAGAGCAGTCGACCACACGGCAGCCGATAGAAGAATAAGATTCTATCATCATCATCTATTTCTATCACTATTAGCTTGCTCTCTGAATGATTGTTTCAGGGCTGCAGGGTGGCTCGGTGGTTAGCATCATCGCCTCGCAGCTAGAAGATCCCCGGTTCACGTCCTGGTTAGGATACCTGGGATCTCTCTGCGTGGAGTTTGCATGTTCTCCCCGTGCAGCGTGGGTTCTCTCCAGGTTCTCTGGCTTCCTCCCACAGTCCATAAACATGTTGAGGTTAATTGGTGATTCTAAATTGTCCGTAGATGTGAATGTGAGTGTGCTTGGTCAGAATCAGAATGGTTGTCTGTCTCTACGTGTAGTCCTGTGATAGACTGGACAAGTCGCCAGTCTATCACAGGGCTACACAGAGAGACAAACAACCAAGGATCCTGGACAGGTCACCAGGGTGCCCTGCCTTCGTCCTGAGTCAGCTGGGATAGACTCCAGCCCCTCCGCGACCCTAGTGAGGATTACGCGGTGTATAGAAAATGGATGGATGGATGGATGATCGTTTTACATGGAAACATCGCCAAATTCACAACACAGCTGTTTTGAACTAACTTGTTTTGTGAGTTTGTCAGCCAGCGCTGTGGTTATAAAATCAGTAGTTTCGTGGTGCCGAGTAGCAGCTTGGAAATGACTCTGAGAGAAGCTGGAGAGAAGCAAGCTGATGTAAACACTGGCTGAGTTTTTGTGCCACTGAAGCACAACAGGGGACATGAAAACACAGTAACCCACTCAGTCTTGTTTATTGTTTCAAATTGGTATTAAAGTTTAAATCATCCCTGAATGTCCCTCAGCATTACAGTTTCCACAGAACTCTGACCTGTGGACATATGTAATGCTAGCCACATTAGTCGCAAGGTAAGGCTAAGAATTTCACATTGTTGTGGGGACATTGCCTCTGGCTGTTCCTCAGATAGTGTGAGTGCATGAAGATTTTTGTGTTCACTCTTGCAGCCAACAACAGAACATTTGGTGTGTTTTGCCTGTGGCTGAGACATTTGAGAGTTCGCAGAAGCAGCTCTGGGAAGTAAATAAAGCTCATGGACTGAGAGGCAGCTGTTCATTCTGAATGGATCACCTTGGAAGAAATAGGCAGTGAGTGGACAGAATTATATAAAGTTTGAGCCAGACGACTTTTGGTTCCTCAGTTTCGGCGTAGAAATTGGAAAAAAATCTGACTGGCTTGTGAAGCTTGGAGGCCATCTAGCTGAAAGATTTCAGCATTCATATTCTCAAAGCTTCAGTTTTACACCTTTCAGTTTAAGAGACAAACAAAACACAATAAAAATGGATTTCGACCATATGGGGCCTTGAAAGTCTGGCAGTAAATTAGATACAGAAAAGATAAATTCACCAGCCATTAAATTCAGTAGACATACAATCCACTTCATGGTTATGGTAGACTACAGTCGTGCAATGTGCAGTTGAAATGGCATGAAAATAAGCACATTCAGAATGACTAAATTGGTGTAATCAAACCCTTCAATCTGAGTTCATGGCTGTGCTGCTTTGTTTTGTGGTATGTTCTCTGTACTCCCTCCACTTTCCCATGTGGTTCCAGCTCGACTTGGGTCACGAAACAATGGAACAGCCAGAAGTGTTCTGCTCGATATTCTCCCCTCAAAATATGCCTCACTTCATTTATTTGGTGGTATTGATCTTCTTCATTTATCGTTTGTAATTAAACAGTGAACAAGCAAGCTTAAGTAAACAGAAATCAACAACTCAATAAATGCCTCATCTGTGTCAGAGGATTTTCTTAAAGCCTGTGCTGGTAGCGCCTGATTTCATCAGCTCCGGGCAGAGTAGCAAATCTGAAAAACGTGTCAGGACCAATGCAGTGGTCTGAAGATTAAGAGATAAAAAATAATAAATAAACAATGTAATCACATATGAGTAATGTTGTTCTCAAAGTGATGTGTGAATCTTGCACAGCCTATGGTGCCTGTATGTTACTCATACAGACACATGAACACAATAGAAATGAGCAGCAGACAACATGTATGAGCTGGCAATGCAAACTGCAGCATTAGTAGTATTTATTAGTCCTAAAGGTATTCCTAAACATATTCAAAAATATATCGCAACTTAGCTTAGCATAAGAAAGGAAACAGGGGTAACAGCTGGCTATATAAGTTCATCGAAGTTAAAAAAAAATACAACTAAATCACTCCTGAAGCTGTATAAATTACACAGCGTACTTTAGTTGTTAAGCCTGTAATGGGAATGCACAAAACATAATGTGTTATTTTATGTAAAATCACATGCTAACCTTACTAAGATAACAAAATTTAAACCTGCAGTGTGGAACTTTTGACTCCCCCTTCTGTGAAGTGAGAGTTATTACACAAATACAATTTATGTGTGCTCATTATATATGCTTACCTTTAATTTCTTTCTAAAGCACTTCGTAATGTATTTCTCATTCACCCATTCACACACGCTGACACACCAATGTGGCAGGTAATGTAAAATGCATCACTACTGGTGTGCCAACACTGGAAAGTTTTATTTATTTATTTATTTATTTATTTATTTTAAAAGTCTAGTATACAATGAAATGCAGAAATTTACCTCGTACTGATGAGATTAATCAGCATCGTGTGAACTTCTTTGATTTTAATGTAAAGAATGTTTACGTAGATCTCCTGCACTCTGGCTTTTAAAGTTTCCTGCAGAGTTTTTTTTTATTTTATTTTATTTTATTTTTTTAAATCTCTAGTAAGAGTATGGACATTTTATTTTCTTATAGTGGGTCCCTGTTCCCTATCTCTGTTTCTGCTTTTGTTGTGTGCACTTCATAAATGTTTAGATTTGGACACTAGACTCAAAGGTGGTCCGCTGCACAAGCCAAAAACTTTTCTTTCGTGCCTTGCACGGTGCATGGCACATGTGCATTAGTGTGTATCCTTGCTAATCACTGCAAATGAATTCACTTTTCTAAGCTGTACTTAGGTTTTTCAGATAGAAAACCTTGATGGAATCAAAGTTGGAGGTGGCCTACTTACAGGCATTTCTTTTATAATGTTCGTCTATGGTAAATGTTAAATGGTCTGTACTTATATAGTTTCTTTCTACCTTAGTGGTACTCAAAGCGCTTTCCTGTGTTTCACCCATTCACCCACACATTCATACACCAATGGCGACAGACCTTTTGGGTCACAGCTACAACACTGCAAGATGCCACTGAGAGAAATTATTAGTAAGGCTTTAGAGACAGTGTCATCTTTAGCGCTCTTAATACATCGTGTGTAGACAGTCAAGGTTCAGGTGTAGAAGCTCTTCAAAGTGCTCTTTTCACCACCCGATAATAGTCCCAGTCCAAGTCAGCAGTTTTCCCCCCAGGCACAACCTGGGCCAAGCCCTGGCTTTGCCTTCTGAGTTGTTGAACTGTTTGCCCCAACTTCCCTGAGGCCTACTGAAAGTCCTTCTTAATGGCCTCTTCACACTTCTATGATTGCTGCCTCTATGGCCCTTCTGGACCTCCAGTACCCATCAGCTGCCCCAGGGGATTCCTAGGCCAACCAAGCCTGAAAAGCCTGGTTCTTCATCCTGACGGTATCATTCACTGCCAGTGTCCAGCCACAGGTTCCTCTACTGTTAACACCACAGATACTATATCCTACCAAGGCAGCCGTATCCATATTCTTGGTAAAGGTCACTGAGGTAGTCAAGAAGCTCCTCAGTGGCACCAGGTGTGGATGAGACTTGTCCTGAGTACTGAAGACTCTAGACATTGTTGGATTGTCTTGATTGATGCTTTCTTCAGAGTCACGTGGAGGTGGGGGCAGCGCCTGTGGAGTGGCAGACCACGATGGTGGTTCCCATTTTCAGACAGGGGGACTAGAAGGTATGCTGCAGTTATCTGGTTATCACACTGCTCAGCCTCCTTGAGAAAGTTTATTCCAGGTTGCTGGAATGGAGGCTCCAACTTATTGTCAAAGCTTGGATTTGAACTCTGTACCCTTGCAGTGTTGCTGAGGGGTCTAAGGTGTTTGACCATCCAGTCCACATGTGTTTTGAATATGTGTGTGAGCTACCAGGGCTGTTGTTATGAGCCATTCAGTCTTTTACAGCCAAAGTAGGAATTATGTTTGTCTTCTCAGCATGAAGTCAGACACATGCCCAGTTTGTGTTTGACTCTGCAAGGGTTGCACATTGTCTCTGATCCTATTTGTGGTAGTTGGATCTCATGACACAGTCGAGTTGAAGAAGGAGCTCGGTTTGGAGACTCTGCCTCTCCGCTTCCACGTCTCTGTTTTTTGCAGATGATGTGGTTCTGTTGGCTTCATGATGGCGTGACCTTCACTGGGGCAGTTAGCAGCCAAGTGTGACACAACCAGGGTGACAGTCAGCACCTCCAAATCTGAGGACATTGTTCTCTGCTAGAAACCAGTCGATTTCTTCCTCTGAGTTGTTGATTAAATATCTTGTCGTTCACGAGTGATAGGAAAATGAAAAGCGTCAAGGACAGACAGATTGGTGCCACATCAGCAGTAAGGCAGGCGTTGTACTGTACTATCATGGTGAAGAGGGAGCTGAGCTGGAAGGTAAATCTCTTAATCTACGTTCCAACCCTCAATTATGGTCATGAGCTCTGGTTAGCAACCAAGAGAATGAGCAGAGAAAGAGCGGCGTAACACTGGAGTAACACTCCATTTTAACATTTTACAGGAATCTGTAATGTGAAAGCTGTCATTTCCAGTGACAAATACACATATTTCCTGAAGGTGAAGATTCCCTGAACTCTACAGACATTTGAGTGTCTTTCAGTTAGTTTAGTGAGTCCAAAGCTTTACTGTTTTTATTCAGTTTCACGACACACACCAGGATAAAACTGTTAAACCTACTTTACACTACCTGCCCATCTTCCAGTGTCAATTATCTAGTGAACGTAGTGAAGCATTTAGCAACTAAAGATCCAGGTATTTCCCTCAGGATTTGGTGGAGACCAAAATGGAGCCAACAGACCAAACAAATGATACGTTGCTCTATTGTATTTCCCAAAACGATTCCTTTGAGAGCAAAGTGTCCTGCAGTGCAAGTCACCTGCTTGTAGTGGCATCTTCCAGTTTTGGGCAGATGAAATTGGCAACTGAATTTTCATCTCTTCACGATATTTTTCTCTGTTGGTGCAAGACATCAAAAGGCTTTGATCAGACAAGGTTTTTGGCTTAAAATCAAATGAAAGAGAAACAATATCCAAAGGGAAGAGTTGCACTTCATTGTAATAGACAGCACTGGTTATGCTAAACCTTACATGCCATCAATTATCAATAGTTTTGCAATTTCTGTAATATTTTGCTTCTATACACATAGCATCTTTTTTCCATGTTTGGTGGCACTGTGGGATGCTTTGTCACTTTTACAGAATCACACTATATTTAAATGTATGTTTGTTTTCACAAAGCTTTTCTCATTTGATGCCATTCTAAACAAGAAGGGACTTTTGTTCCCCTAAATTAACTGTACTTTAAGCTCACGTCTGTGCAGGATTTGGGTTTCAGAAGCAGACTTTCCTCATAAAGCTATATAATGAAACCATCTAGTCTGTCATGACATTTTCCTATAAATGTAATGGATTTTGTAGGTTTTTGATGGATCAGGGTGCACATTTTCAAACACACCAGAAGCCCTTGACAGTAATGAATGTGCACAACAGAGCCAGAAAACATTTCAGCGACGGGGGAGGGAAAAAAAAAAGATGTGAAATGATGGAATTCAGAAACTAAATGACAGCGAAGCAAAAACAGCCCTTCCTTTAAGTGCTTTAATCGTTGGATAATTGCTTCTACACACTATTTCAGACTCTCTGCATGCGCACACGTACAAACACAAACAGAACACCATGTGCTGCCTCTAACAACGTTGCTTTAATGAAATGTCGCGAATCCTTAATGAGTCTCAATGTCTTGTGATAAATTTCATAATTATTCAACCCCACACAACTGGAGCGGGAAATTCATCAGTCAAAGCAAATTAGTTGGGATCCATTAGGGTTCAGTGTCTTGTAGGACATTCACTTTATTAGCTCCTTACACCCATTGCCATAATTGGGAGCATATTTCATATGGCTCTAACCCCACTTTACTGAATGACTGCTCTTTCCCTTTTTTATTTACAGCGACGTGCTCTGCGCTCACTGTGCATGCAGGCTCTGTTACACAATGCAGAGCAGTGTGGGAGATGATGCAGTTTCTTTGTTTGAACCGTGCTGTTTATTTCAGGCAGTGGCATTTCTTCAACTTGGCCTCCTTAGAATTTGCTCATTTTTCTTTCAATGAAGCACCAAGTGTAGACTACATGCTCTGTCTTTACTGATTCATCCAAAACTTCAAATGAAAAGAACTAGTGATATCTGCTCCCTTTAAAACAAGCCAATAATGAAAGAGGGTTTTGTCTCTTTGCGAGGAGGCCACGGTGCGATCACGCAGCTCCTTGTTGATCAGTGGGCACAAGGCGGAGAGGATAATTTCTTTAGGATGACTGACGATGGCTTCCACTCACAGATGCCTCTCTTGTTTGTCTTGGGGTTCGCCTTCCCCTCACTCCTCTGCCTCTTGCTCTGACAACCTGCAGACATCTCAGATGAGCGGCATTCTTCCCACGGAGACACCAAGTCCCAGACATGGAAGAATGAAGCCTCTCTGTTTAGTGACGAGGCCACGAGACACTGACGGTTGTTTGGGAGTTGCTTGAGATCACACATCAAACGCAAAGCGCTGCACTGCTTTTTACCACAATTATAATTTGAAAGAGCTTAACTTAGATTACTTTGCAAGATACGGCTTCTTGCATGCACCGACCAATTCCAGCTTTGTGATTTCCTCCAAAAATGTAACGCTAATAAAGGGGTTTCTGGCCACAGTCTAGCACAGAGCAGTTGTACAGTGTTTGAGCAGAGTCGAAGGTGAGCTGGTGTGCTGAGCTGCAGTGGGTGGAGATAAAGGCGGGACTTCATAGGTCTGCACATTGTAGAGGAAGTAAGATTGTACTTACATCTAAGCCAGAAAGGGATTCTTTTTGCAGTGAAAAAAAACAACTTCTGAACATGTAACTTTGATTCACAGAGATGAGGTTAACCCTGTGGGGGGCACTGTGGGGGTTCGTGGTATGATTCTAAGTTGTTACAAGCCATCTCATCCTTGTACAACCAAAGTTAGAGCTCAGGTTGCATTCTCAGTACAACCACGGTTGCCGCTTGACTCCAATCTTGTTTGTGATATTGATGGTCAGGATCTCCCTCTGAACCCCTAAACCTGCTGGTGGGTTAAAAAACAAATTACCCCAAATTACACCATTTATTAGCCAGAAACTGTAAAAAACAGTCAGATTCTGAACTCTCCAACGGTCTTTGAACCAATCATGTGGGACTTTCAGTTCCATCAAGAAAATGAACCTAGTCTAAGCCTAAAATTGTGATAATTTTATTGCACTTTTCATTTAATAATTAGCCAAAAATAAATCATTTCCATTAACTGGATTCTGTAAAAACAAAAAAATTCTGTGCTTCTCCTCTCAAACAGAAGTCGTTATTGACTCAGCTGTGACCAACAATCATGTGACAAAAACTGCAGGCTTTATTTTACACAAAGCAGAAAAGAGACAAGTGTGGAAACTAATTATTTCCATTTACAAATGAAAAATGAAAGTCATAAAGTATATGTAGAAGCCACCATTGTTTCCAGTTTCAGTAACACCAGCAAAATGTTGGACTTATTGATTCTGCTTTCTTTCAATTTTTGTAAAATAGATAATCAGCAATTTTCTTTCCTCTTTTTTTTTGGATTTATGACAACATTACTGTGTCATACTGCACAGACGGCATTTCTTTCTGTTTCTAACCATGGTTGTGCTGTTTCTATACAGGTGGAGGACTTTATATTGCTGTAAAAATGAGCCCACAGTGAGAAAACATGTAACAGCAGCTAAACAAAAAACAAAAAAAAACAATCTTGTCCCAGAACATTTCCTTTAAAATGTAGTTTGGTTGTGTTGAAATACAATTTTTAGGAAACCAGGTTGTTTTTTTCATGCTCGCATAAACAATAGATTTCATATTTTCTTTTTAATGCAATATTTTTCATATCTAATACCAAGAAGAAAACATATAAAATATTGCTTGTAATGGATATTTATACACATACTGTCATTAGAATAATTGGTAAATCGAATAAAGATCAGGTATTTCTGTTCCCTAGTTACTGTGTTATTATGTGAATAAGTAATGTTCCAAACTGACATGATGTGGATCTATTTTTTTATTTTTTTATATCAGTAAACACACTGTTGCTTAGACTTTGTTCAAAGTTGAAGGGCAAACTGAGTCATCAGGGGACACTGAATTGTCCACAGCAGCTGAAGGCCCTTCACTGAGGCCTTGCTGTAGTGTCTTAATCTCATTCTGCCCACATCATGGCCGTGTTTGTCCAAAAAGTCTCCGCTGTGGAGCTGACCTGATTGGAAGGTAATAAAAATCTAAGTCGAACAAAGGAAAGAAATAAGCTACATTCAAGCCTGCGCACACACACACACACACACACACACACACACGCTCACACACAGAAAATAGCACCCTTATCATCCCTGTTTCATTTAGAGTTGATTGCTGTCGGATTATAATGCAATCACCACGCTGTGCGAGCCGTAACTATGGGAACTGGTTTTAACTGTTTATCTTGCCAGAGATCTTAATTTAAGTTTGAACACTCTGGATCACTTAGATGTGAGAGACATGGGAAATTGACAAAAAAAAAAAAAAAAAAAGAGAGGACAACAAAGAGAAGGGAGGGAGCTGTGGAGGAAAACGGAGAAACAGACACTTTCTTGTTCTTTCTGTTGTATTTCATGTGCAATTTAATTTGTCTCTGTGAGAAAATCAATTTATGATGACAATCCGCGGGGCAGTAATGAAAGCAGCGGAGTTCCTTTGCCATGGGAAAGTTTCTGCCGGAGAATGCCACTAATCTTGGCAAAATGAATCATTCACACTTTATTTGGACATCTGTGTTAACCCCCCCCCACTGCCTCCCTCCTCCCATCCTGCCTCCCCCGCCCTCTCCTCCACCGGACTTTCATTCATTTGTGACAGTTTTATTACAAGTTGTGCAGGTGGCTGGAGGCTCAGGAGTCAAAAAAGAATGCCGCATGGAGATGGTCCAAGATGTTGAGGAGCTGTTGAGTTTGTGACGGTGCTTCCTCGGTGCGTATTCGTAGGACAAGTCTCAGCTAACACGCTACCAACACTGGACCAAAAACAAGCAGAGTTGTTGTCCCGGCCTCCCCCTCTGCTGCAGTCTGTTTTTTAAGGTGTGAACAAACCCAGATTAAAGGATCTGAGGCTGCGACTTCATGTAAGCTGAGCTAATTCCACGCTAAATACAGGAAATTGCACATGCTGCCATAGTATCCACGGTGTAGTTTGGCACCTTTGCCTTTTTTGGCATTCCAAGAATTTCTACAACACGTCTACGAGCCGCCCTTATTTTGAAACTAGCAGTACTACGGCTCAGTACTTATGGTCAGGCAGGGTGTCGTTTTTTAAGAAGTTATCATCTTACAACTGCATTCGTGTATATTTTTATTTAACAAGAATCAAATTATGTGTAATATTAAAGATTCTGTGAATTTATTTCCATTCAGTCTGTGTTGGTCATAGATATGTATAATGAAGGCTAGATGTCTTACGGCGGCGTTTCGAATGGGATCACCCTTCGGCCATCTTGATTCGGGGCAGCTCTCTGGTGGAACCGGTGGTACGTGAAGGAAGGTGAGTGATCGGCACAAACGTAAATACTCATATCTCGCTGAAATCTTGACGGATTTGGTTTGGTTTCTTGCAAACGTTATTAACGTGGTTACAATTCAAATTACAAAAATCTAAATAAAATACAAAATAAATAAAATACAAATTTTTGCTGGCTGTGAAAGTAATTATCCATAAGTGTTGCAGTGTTGTAACTACACCTCTGACGTTTATAACAAACCAAACCGTTGAGCAAGTTATGGTTATTTAAAAAGTACATGCACCACTACAACACAATGTTTTGGGTGAGCGAGCGGACCGTACCAAGATGGCCGACAGCATGGCCGTGCAATTCCATTGGCCAACAGCGAGAACGAGACATCTCGCCTTTATTATACGTATCTATGGTGTTGGTGCTGCAGAAGTTGCACCAAACAACATATCCAGCACAATGAAACACAGCTTTTACATGGAGCGCTGAGCTACACCAAACATCTAAAACTCTGTCATGTCTGTCTGAAAATACTTTGCCGTAGGTGGCTTGGTGTGTGGGTGTATTTTCGGCAGCACAGATGCTTGAGAATGATCATAGAGATGGTCTATTAAAGGAGTATATTACAGAAACACTACAGGCAGCAGTGTGTTTCTGATCTTCTTCTGTAAGGGCAAGCTTGCCACTAATAGATTATATCCTTGATCCAGGACAATGGAGATTAGTTTTAAGTTTGCTAATGCAGATTATTGACACCCAGAGCACAAGAGGAGCAGCAGCCACGGTGGCCAGCCTACCTTACTTATCTATAATTTGTTGGCACTTTTTGACCCGACCTGACCCTGTGATACTCGTTATTAAGCTTCTACTAGCACATCTCAAAAAGTCGGACCATTGTGAAAAAGGTTAACATTTTCCATCAGTTATTTAAGAAACTATTTTTTATGATTGTGGCTCATGAAAATAAGAAATTCAGTCTCTCAAAATTGTAGCACATTTCATGTTGAGTTTGAGTAGAGCAGTATAAATACCGTGTGTCTCTCGGTCCAGTTCAGTGCACACAACCAGAAGAACATCAGCAGCCTCTACAAGGAGTTTAGGCCACAGCAGGTCATTGCTGGAAAGGCTGAGAGCAGTATCGAAGCATATTAATGGAACTGGCTTGAAGGGAAAAGTCTGGAAGGAAAAGGTGCACAAGCAACAGGGAGGACCGCAGCCTTGAGAGGATTGTCAAAAGAAGTCGTTTCAAGAACTTGGAAGAGCTTCACAAGGAGTGGACTGAGGCTGGTGTCAGTGCATCAAGAGCCACCAAATATCTTCAGGAAGGAGTCTTTTCCTAATACAAAGTCACTCCTAAAACAGAAGACAGGTGTCTTACCTGGGCTGAGGAGACAACAAACTGGACTGATGCTCAGTAGTCCAAAGTCATCTTTCCAGGTGAAAGTAAATTTTTTTTATTTCATTTGGAATCAGGGTCATAGGGTTTGGAGGAAGAGTAGAGAAGCACAGAATCCAAGGTTTTTAAATTCCAGTGCGATGTTTCCGCAGTCTCTGATGATTTGGGTTCTATGTCATCTGCTGGTGTTGGTCTTCTGGGTTTTTTCAAGTCCAAAGTCAAAGCAGCGTCTACCAGGAGATTTTAGAGCTTCATGCTTCCATCTACTGACAAGCTTAATGGAGATGCTGATTTCATTTTCCAGCAGGACTTTGCACTACAAAGCCAGAACTCTTATCAAATGGTTTGCTGATTGTGATATTACTGAGCTTGATTGGCCAGCCAACTCACTTAGCCTGAACCTCATAGAACACCAGATGCTGTATTGTCAAGAGGAAGATGAGGAACAACCAAAAATACAGAAAACCCAAAGGCTGCTATCAGAGCAACCTGAGCTTCAATAACACCTCAGCAGTACCACAGCCTGATTGTTTCCATGTTTCATGGCATTGATGCTGTAATTCGTGCTAACGGAGCCCCAACCAAGTGCTTTGTGCATAAATGAACATACTTTTTAAAAACTGAACATTTCTGTCTTGCAAATCCTTTAGTTTATTAATCTTGGGAAATATTCTAATAATTTGAGATGCTTGATTTCTGATTTTAGGCTATAACCCATAATCATTATCATTAAAACAAAACAAAAAAAAACAGTTTGAAATGTTTCACTTTACTTATAATGAGTCTAGAATATCTTTCACTTTATGAAATAACTGATGGACATAAACTTTTTCGCTATGTTCTTATTTTTTGAGATGAACTTGTACAATAATTCTTTGAGTCTTGTCTTTCATTGCATTTCGCTCTTCGTCGTCTGTAGCCTAAATATGACGGACCATCAAACTGAAACACCCTCCTATCACTCTGATATTGCTCCAGTGGGGGAATCTGCTGCTGTGTTTAGCTCCTTTAGTTTCTAGAGAGTCATCCTAACACATTTGAACAAACTGGTGTAAATACGCAGGCGACAGGTCAGCAGACAAGTCTGATACTTCGTGTGATGATTCGTGACCTAAAAAGAATGTGGGATGTAAAGTGGGGAGCTCGATGGCTCCTTGGCCCCACTGCTTCCGGTGCCACTGACGCATAGCAAAGAACCTGAGAATAATTATTAGGGCTGCAGTTCAGTAGATTTCAGCAGCATCCACACTAACCGGATCTGAATCCAGTAGAACATGGGTTATTCACAACATTACAGGTAGCTCTGGACAGGTTGCCAGAGCTAATACAAAAAAGAAAAATAGACAAACACTGATGCTCATATTCACACTTATGGACAAATCAGAGTCACCAGTTAACTTTACATGCTGCCTAGTATTAGTATGTGTTCCTAATAAAGTGTTTGCTTCGTGTATATCTATATTTTTAGTTTTATTTTTGTTTGTTTTTATCTCCTATATCACTATGTTTTTGCTTGTTTTTTAAAAATCTGATGTTGATTTAAACAATATGTTTGTTGAGATTTCGGCACACTACGGACACGTAGTATCATCCTAAAATGTCTCTTAAAATGTTTTTTCTTCTCTTTTTTTCGCTGTCACAGTTCGTGGCATTTCACTTCGAAAAAATTAGTTCTGATCGAGAGTGAAAAGCAGCGACAGTGTCAGCTCCATGAAGAATCCATAATGTCCTCCAGCCTCTCGAGCCTCCTGCCGGGTCCTTGAGCTAAAACCCTCACTTTACATTTCTGAAAAAGCCATTATCAAAAACTTACATTATTCTCAACATACTGACGTTAAATTCACTCCCACTTGACCTCACCACTTTCTCCTACTCATGCTCGCTGTATTTTACAGGAACACAAGTTGGCTGAATTGTAAGCTGATGTGTGAAATGGAAATAAGTTGAAGTGGCAAGGTCAGCGATCAATAGGAAGTTAATTAATGAAGAGTATGCGATGTTGTGTAAGTATGGATTTCTGAATGCCTATGATTGTGTTCTAATCATTGAAATGCCACCAGCACATGGGTAAAAAAAAAATCAGCCTACCTTTAATTTACCTTGAATATCTAATCTATTAAAGAAAAAATATTTAGCTTCGCCTATAAAACCAGCAACTCAAACTGCGGCATACGTTTTCTCCGGACCCTGTCATTGAGAAATTAATTAATTAATGAAACTTTAAAAAAGCTAAAAATTATAGCATGAATGATGACATCAGTGAATCTTTTGATGTATTAATTTTTAAGAAATGTTTTAATCATTTATGTGCAAAATTCCATTCAAAGATGTGCTTCAACAGCTGGTGGCATCTATTTTATTTTGAATTCATTTTAATTTAATCAGCTTTGATCCAGGTGATAGATGGGTTCGGCCCTTTGCAAAGTGCTTCCAAGTGCAAAATGAAATAGGAACAGGCAGGGACATCAACTGTGTATCTGGCTGGATAAATATGTTTAAACTGTGGACAGGAAGCTGATGAAGTCATTATGTGCTTTGCCTAAAACAGATCTGCACACACTGCACATGCTCTGTCCCTGACCCATATAGGTGTGGATTATGTCTCAGGGAAAGATCGCTTTTCTATTTTTCGTTATTGTATGTGGAACATGGCTGCTGTATTGTTCAAGCTTTAAAAGTTTGCGTGAGAAAAGTTGTGCTCTGAAAGAGAACAAGGATAAAAAATTAAGTTCTGATTACAATTACGGGACGTGACACTTAGCTGATTTCAAATCAGCGAGGCCAAATTTCACAAAGCCTGTCAATGGTGGCAGCAAGCTCGCCAGATCCCTCCCCAATCAAAAGTTTGCTCTATATAATTTTACGCAATCAGATTTCTCCACAGTCATCCAGTGCAATCAGGTAATCAGAGGGGAGCATTAACAAGACAAATGGGGTTTAAAAAGTGGGTGCACTCTGTTTGCAGGAACTTCCTATGGAGAAGCCCCCTCCTCTCCTTGATTACTCCTATCACCCTCATACAGCGCAACATCCCCCGCTAAACAGCTTTCTACTACAGTACAGGCAGTATGTGCAGAAGGAACAAATGTGATTGACTTTACACGTAAAATCTGACAGGTAAATTAACCTCTTCGGGCTATTTATCTCAAGTGACTAACTGCCCGAACTCCACTGAATGAGCCATATTGTATACAGTTAGTGGCGCCGCTGCCTTTTTCACACCTTTCATTATCGGTGAAATACTGTGATGCAGATTGCACAGTCAGGGACCGTTTTGTGCCAGAATGCATTTTCACTCCATGTGCGCAGATGTTCCATGTATGTATGTTCACTGGGTTTGTGACTGCTGGCTGTCATCATCATGGCTTAGACACAGTTTTACCCCCAAAAAACTCCTTTTGTTGTATTGTGAACCTCCTAAAATCATATTAAAGCGCCTATATTGTACCCCTTTTCAGCTAATTACTTACAGAATCTTTGAGTTTTCCTGTTCAAAATATCACAAAATGATTCATTTAACCATGACGGTATAACTCCTGGTTCTGGTCCAGTTCTAAACCAGCTGGTTCAGGGTGTGTAGCTGTCAGTGTAGCTGCTGCTGTCCACGCCTTCCCTTCAGGAAGAAGACTCTCCCTGATTCTGTGATCGAACAGAAGATCAGTCGATCGAATGGCAACCGACACAAATGTAAACAACTTGGAAATACTGCAGAATTCACAGCACAGTTGTTGTTTTAACTCATGTACGTAGCGAGTTTGTCAGATAATTGAGGTTCTAAAACTACTGGCAGTTCAAAGTATCTGTGATATTTTATATGTACAGCAGATCAAACTTCATCTACCAAGCACCTGAGATACCTTGTGGTAACAGTAGAGTTAAACAAAACTTTATGAAATGGTTATTCAATAATGATGCAAACTGGAAATATCTTAAATTCTGTTTCAGATGAAACGATATATCTAAAACAATTCAGAGTGTTTTGCAGATTTTTTCAGTTCACAGACACTGAAGTTATGAACCCTCAGTGCACAATGATGGCATTAACCACAGGAATCTTCTATATGATGAACGCATGAGTCGTAAATTATATCGTTTGGCCACACACACATTATGCATGAAGGGTATTTATCCTTTGTAGCACCTAATTGCAATTAGTGTCTCCTCTGCCAAACTTTACTTCTTCTTCTTCAGTTCTAATGGTACATTTCTGCGTAATCTAAGAGACTGACCTCTTCAGACACTTACCCAATCCTTCGAGCAGATTTTCTTGGCTCTGAAATAATTAGGGAAGACGATGTGAGGATGACAAAAGACAACAGGAAAATGAAATAGGCCCTCTCTCCGGGCCCTTAGGGTCTTTGCAGCAATTCTAATTAAGCCCATCCAGAAACAGAGGAGCTGGATTGAGGCGGTTTCTCATCAGAGTCCCTCCATGAGCCTCTTTTGTCATGAACACACAGCCAATTACAAAGCTCAACAATGGAGTGGGGAAGTCTTATACCCTCCACAAAGGCAAGAGACTGTGGAGAGCTGCAAATATCCATAAGCATGGAGTGACTTTGCAAAAAAACACTCTCACCTTCCCAAAAAGTGAAATCAAACATGTATTCTTTGTTTGTGTGCGTGCACGTGTGGCCCAAATGAGTGGACATGAGACTTGCCATTACTATTCCCTGTGGCTTACATACCAGAGTGATTCTATGTTTCCAAGGGACCTCTACAGCTCCAGTAAGAGAGTGGTTTTCCAAATGTACAGCTAAGCCTAAAATTATTCATAACCATGCCAAATGTTGACTTAAAGAGAATTTTTATTTGACCAATAGGTTTCTTCTGACTGGAAATGACATAAACAAGTGACAAAAGACAGTCAGACATTGTGTTAGAGATT
>NW_007579014.1:188451-211134 GCF_000690725.1 Stegastes partitus
TTAGCAGAACCTTTTGGAAAAGTATAGAAGCTGCTTTTTCTCAAAACTTTTCAATTACAATTTCATAATAAATGAATGGATAATTTTGGACGTTGCATTTTTGGTACAATGTAAAAACAAATAAACAAAAATCTGAAATACTGAAATGTCGTCGTGTCTTCTGTCATCTTCTCATGTTATTTCCAGCCAGAAGAAATCTATTGGCCAAGTAAAAATTCACTACAATTCAGATTTTAGTCTGGATGCTTTTGGGCTTAATTGTATGTGTTCTCTAACTGGAGGTAAATCTCAGCGTTAAGTAAATCTGGACAGCCCTCGGCTCTCTATCAAGTCATGCCAAAGATAACCTAAACTTTGCATATTAGTCTTGGCGAACAGTAAGACTGGCTGTGTAAGGTCCGAGCTTGCCAGACCTTAGATTGTGGAGCTGTCTCTCATTTTATTCATTGTGCACAGAGAGTAATTACCCAGAGATAAGTGTTCCTCTATCAGGGTCCAGTTGCAGCGCTCCGAAAGCAATCTCCTCAGACACGGGTGCCGTCCCAGGCTATTTGGGCGGCACGGAGTGGCAAGTGGGTGAGCTTTGTGGTTGCCTGCGTTCGGATGAGGCCTCCTGACAGTCACGGCCAGGTGGGCAAATCTTTCAATCAGACACCCTATTTACCATTGCAAAGCTCTGCTGCCCTGTCTCATTTATAGCCGCTTAGGTTGCTTGTGATGAAAGCAGATAACAGGGCGCACTCACCCTCCCACGTCTCCCCTCTGATGGGGGGAGAAACATCCCCTGGTGAGGAGGGAGGGTTTTGCACTATTATTTTTTGTGTCACATCAAAAATGAATGCTCCATCAGATTTGTAGGGAAATCAGACAACGAGTCACAAAGTGCAATTAGTCGCTGAAAGAGTGTTGCTTTGTTTTTTTCTCTGTGATTTGTGATGGGGATAAGTGAGGCAAGATCAATGCTCCTACGAAAAATCAATGAGAGGAAGAAAAACATCTCTGTGAGTTTGTACTCGGGATGTTTGAGCCCGGCGCTCACACAGTCGCAGAGAAAATCAATGTAAAGCAACGAAACAATAATCTTTTATCCATATGGCTGGACGGACGGGCCGACATGGATTCAAATAACCCAAATTAATGTGTGGTTGTCACAGAAGACACCAAAAAAATCAGATAAATATTTCACGGGTGATGAAAAATAAGCATTTTATTTGTTTTTCAAATAGTTCTAATTGGGAGCATATTTCTCTCCACACAAACCTGATGTCAACAAAGCTTTTGCAGCATCAGAAAATGTAACCAGGTTTTAATAGACCTGTCAATCCAGTTGCTGTGATTTGATAAGTGCGAGCATTCGTTGCTGTGGGAGTAGAAGAAGGATGTGGATCCTTTGCTTAAGCAAATATTAGGCTACCTCAACGTAATAACACTCTGTAGTAAAAGAATGTAAGTATTGTCTCAAAAATATTTAGATTTTTGTTTGAAACTAGACTGATGCTCTTTCAGTTCAGTTCAGGCCACATACTTTGTATTTTTCCTTCCGTTATGTCCTTCAAACTAAGAGCTGTTGCGTGCAGCACCGTGTAGCTGGGACATACTACTTTGTTATAAGATAGTGCTTTTGTCTTGCTCATACATCCCTCACAGTCTGTAGTGCCATCTGTCTGTGTGCCTTTGATGGCTCAAGCTAGTTTCTACTTGTGTGAGACAGCGTGATGTATGATCCACCGTGCTGAGAATCGTGCGTATGAATGGTCAAAAAAGCATGCTGGCTTGCAAATAGCATGATGTGACTGGATGAGGTGGAACCGCTTGTTATTTGACGTACTACGACAAATGAAATATTTCTTCAGCTGTGCTGTGCATGTGTTGATCAAAGAGAGATGGTGCCGATAAAAATCCAAACACCACAGCTAATTCACATTTAGTCAACATTTCTGTCAAACCAGTCTGTTTGTGCAGCGTTCCACTGCTCCCAGTGCTCCTGCAAAGAACTGAGAGCGGTTCTCATCTAAATCCTTACAAGAAAGCACATATGTGTATGTATTTATATGTTGCACTGTTCCTTTCAACCTTGATCTAACTGGTAGGCCTGACTGTATCTGTCAAATAAATTATGTTGAGTTTTCCTTTGAAATGTAGCTGGATGTTATTGTGGTTGCTCATGACATCGCTCTGTGCGGCGTCTTTAGTATGTCAAGGTTTCTCTGAGCCGAGTCCTTCCTTCTATACGTGCTCAACGGACATAAGGAGACCTCATGTGTGCAACGATCGAGTCACAAAAGGAGTTCTTCTATGATGTGCCTAATAAATATCGCTGAGGACAAGCTTTTGATTACAGAAAATAAACATCTTACCTCCACACACCAAACGGAGTCACCCCATCATTAGAGCCTCCCTTCCAAAGGCACACAGAGACAATATGTGCTGCAGCTTCCCCTGATTCTAAGTTTATACATTTATCCCCCTTACATGAACAAGATGACAACATGTTTTATTGCAGATAAAGAAAATACCTGGAACGACACAGTAATTCAGTAACGGTTAGTAATGCTGGTGCAGCTCGCGTACTGAAGTAATGTTTTAGCAACGCGTGACTCGTGGTGATTTATTGCAGGAATTAATTCAGGATGTATCGAGAATTCCTGTTACTCAACCTTAACAAATGATCAAGTCACTATCACTTAATGTGATTTGTTCATACTTAATAGAGAATCAGTTAAGGAACGCTAATTTACATTTCAGTCATACATGAATTGATATGCAACCAAAGTAGCTGGGTTTCACTTCCATTAAACGTTATTTCAGACCCTTGTCTTCGTTCAGTCTCTGTGCACATTCTCACAGAAATATTAAGCTTTTTTTTTTTTAAAACTAAACTGGCCATCAGATGTAAGCATTTACATAACAAACACAAGTAGTTACATAACTGAAACACAGCTACCCTGGTTGCATATCAATTCATGTATGAAATAACTGTGAATTAGCATGATTTAACCCTCTGGACCATCATGGGTTTAAAAGGCATGTTGTTAAAAAAAAAAAAAAAAAAGCACTGGAGTTGCACCTTTTATAGAACCTAAACTGAAAAGACAGAAAAAAATTGTTAAAGTTCAATCTTTCCTTTCTGACAGTCCTTAAACTGATCATGTGTGATGTGTTGGAAAACTTATCAGCTCGAAGCTTAAAATCACTTCATTCTACATGTTTTATTAATAAAAAAAAATCTGCAAAAAATAAACAGCTTGCACCAGATTCAGTAAAATTTTCTGTGGTCTTTAGTGCAGCCAGTTAGTCATTAGTGACTCATGTGTCATGTGACAAAAATTCATGACACAGAGCAGTATGGAGACAAGTTAAAAAGGTGAAAGTGTTGATTCCATTGTTTATTTTCGTAAGTCCTTCAAGAAATTCAACTATTGTTTCTTCTTGTTTATGAATTATTGCACTATAAGTGTGTCATACTGAGTTCTCTTTACTTTTAGTCATGTTTCCACAGAGGTTTCTATTACAGTTAAAAATGAGACCACAGGGAGGAAAAATGTGACAGGAGCAAAAAAAAAAACAACACACAGAAACTGCTCAGAGTTCAGAGGGCTAAAGCAGCATCAATACACAGATTGTACCCAAACTTGAGAGCAAAGTCAAAGAAAGGACATTTCCTTCAGTCTGACCACCTCACGTCCTCTGTGCTTCTGAGCTTTTTCCCCTCTGATGATCCCACTGAGACCGAGTCCGTTGTGTCACTCGGCCCTCCCAGAACAAACACCGGCCGGGCAGCTGTCCCTGCGGCCGTTTATATTTGTACCTTTATTTGTCATGGAGAGGTTTTGCTAAGCAGGCATGTTCTTTTCTTGCTCTTGTGACCGCAGACGTCTAATTTTTTGGCCTTTGAGCAGCATTAGCGGAACAAATGGGGGCAAAGTGGTTGTTTTTGGAGGCGAAAACATTACTCATTCCTTTTCAGCAGCGAGGTTTTCCCAGCTGGTGCCGAGAGTCCAACAGATACAAACCTACTTGGTTCACTTTTAGCTACTCCTGCCTCAGGAAAACTTCATCCAAAACATACTTTGGACATTTTTTTATTTTTTTTGTGTGAAGGCACTAAGATAAAACCATTATTTTTTGAGAGCTGTTAGTCCATTTAAGTTGCCTTTCTCGCTTGCTGATTCCACTCTGTCTGAGCGGTTTCTGAGCAGCATCATCACTTATTCCTCCTGCCAAAAAAATACACTCCTTCTCTCAGACAAGAGAGTAACAGCACCAAACCATTTCCTGGTGTCACATGTTTCAACTCCGTGAGGCCGAAACAATTCTTTCTTTCATTATAATGAAACGCGAGATGCCAGATAATCTCATAAATATGTGTTGTATTTCTTTTTCTGCACTCGCGCTGCTCAGGAGAAAGAGGCAGGCCTTTGTTTGGGGCTTCCTGGCCCACAGGAAGTGATTGCAGCGGGACAGTGAGGGACACTCATCTCTTGGAAAGGGGGAATGCTGGAAGACGTATCCCTTTTTGATCAAGGCTTGCTGACGGATCAGTCGGAGAAAGGCAAATGGGGATCATACCGGAGCCTGATGACAAGAGGCCAATTTTGATGTCCCTTTTCTCTCATTGCGGTGCTTCTCTTTCAAGCCAAAATCTGCCTGAGCAGCCTGGGAAAATGGCCTTTTACCCACCTTCCCAGTCACACGGTTGACAGGACAACTAAGCTAAATGGAATTTAGATGAATGTTGAGACTCAGTAAAATGAGTCATTTAGCTGCAGCCTTTTCTTTTGTCTTTGTCGTCACAAGAAGCGCACGCAGCGAAAAGGGAGTTCTGTCCTGAAACTGCAGGAAAAAACCGAGGAGTCGAAGCCGCCCTGCGAGCAAAAACAAGGACGCCGCTCCGTTTCATCCCACGTTGTTTAATTCAAAAATGTTGACCCATGTGAGAAACATTATATCTGAGCAACATCAGGCTTCATATTCAGTGTAACTAGAACCTCAAAGGCCACATGTTCTCGCGGTGTTTATAATGCATTAGTGGAACAAAATCTACACTGTACTCTCTTTACAAATCCCACCTGGCCCTGTATTAGTTGCAGATGTGGCTCTCTAATTCATAATGAACTAATAATGGTTTTGTTAGTGCAAGATTGTTTTCCTTTCCTCCCTCGCACACACATAGACGAAGCTAATCTGTGCTGGAGGTGTGGCAGGGCAGGAGGAGATACTGCACCCTGCATGAAACGTTGACTTTGGAATGTGTTGTTGCAAGCTAGCAGGCTTTGAATTATCTGAATATGACTCACTCGTCATGAATGGATCTGTATCATTAAATAACCACTTATTTTTCCCTTTGGGGAGTCACCTCTCCGTATCTGCAGAGATTATAACGACTTAGTACAAGCTCTCCAGGATACACAAAAGAAACCGCATAAGTTCAGCACCTTGTTTTATTGAAAGTCTTTGACTGTATTTGCTGCAAATGAAACCGCATGACACAGAACTGCAAATTAATGACTCCATATTTTGATGGTGCGCTGATAAAAAGGAGAGCTCAAGGACTAGACATCCGAGATAAAGTGCAACAAAAGATGAAGATCTAAAGGCATCAATTAACAGCCTGATCCTGCTTTTATGTCAAAGAGACTGCAGTAAGGAAAAAAAAAAAAAAAAAGAAACGTTAAAAAAAAATCTCTGAGGCGTTTTTCCAGCTGCACTGACAGCGAGTTAGATTAACTACATTAATGCACAGAAGTCTCACTTTTAAATTATGCTCAGTGCATCTTTTATTATGTTAATCATATTAATACATGTACCTAATGAACGCCATGAATGCTTCATTTGCATAACAACATGTGACTGCTGTAAGTAGATCACAGCCAGTGTCTGGGAAGTTACCTGAGAACTAACAATTACACATTAGTCATTGAAAAAATAATTAGTGAAAAAGGTTCAGACTGCAGATGTGTCTCCTGAGGCCTCCGTTCTGTGAACCTGTGGGGTTTGTGTAGTTTTCTGCTGTGTGAAGTCGTCCACATGAACGTATTCACCTCAGTGATCCAACAAAATCTGTTTCTGAACAAATCTGAGGTGACAAATAGTCCAGTTGCAAAATTCTCATTCACATTGGCTCCACGAGACCAAAAGTAGTAGTTTCTCCTAACTTTTGTATTTTGGAGGCATTAAGGGCTCTGCTACACACCCGGTTGGTGCTGCTTTCTCAGTTAAACTTCAAGCTTGTGGGGAACAACAAAGCAAAACAGCGACGCTCCAAAGAACTACACGTGTCTCATGTTAGTCCAGTAACACTACATGAGAGCTGCTGCAGGTGAATGAGCAGTGTTACATCTGTCAACAAAATATTAGTTTAGGGGTGCTTCAGGTTATTTTTTTCAAACGACAAAAACTAAACTAAAACTAATTTCCTCACAGAATAAAAACTAAATAATAATGTTTAAGACAGATGAATGGGCAAATTAAATAACTGCTGTTTTAATTCAAAGTTTTATTCAGTGAGTTCAAAGTTTTCCCCCAAATTTCTCCTGTTTGGCAGATTTACCAGTCTGACCTGTCGCACTGCTGTTAATGAAGAAGCTCCTCACATTCAGTCATCCAAGATGTCCGCCTGTAGCGCTAGCAGGTGGTTCTTCAATCTACTAATGAACTAAACTCATTTACAAATTGCAATGAGAAGCATCAACAAAGCAGCGGAGACAAACTATGAACATACAGGCAGCAGCGAGCATTTATAAAAAGCTAAGCTAATGTTAATCTAACACTGCTAATGCAACAACGTGCATGGACTCCATCCAAAGCTTCCTCCAGATGTTCACTAAAGAAACACAGTGTGATAAGTGCATTCATATTTTCCAACCATTTAGCTTCCATAAATGTAGACAGGATTCCAGTGAGCCACTAAATAAATGTGAAGAGAACATAGTTACGATAAAAATGCTAATGCTAATGCTAATGCTAGGTAAGCAAGAGGAATGAGTGTGATTCAAAGTTTAGAAATGATAACTGAGAGGAGCTGAGGGACATTATCAACCTACACAAAAGACAAGAACAACACCTACAACCACAAAAATTACAACAAAATGAAAATTTTAATGGTTTTTTTGTGACTAAAATTCAGGAAAATCAAACGACTAAAATTTAATGAAAACTAATACACATTTTCATTCACACTAAAAAAACAAGGTGACGAAACGAACACCTCTTTACAAGGTAGACGTGATTTACTGGTCAGCGAGTCCAGTATCTGTAGCCTCTGACTGTGTTTTATACAGTGTGAGTTCAAAAAGCATGTTTGGTCATATGAACGTAACCAAACCTAAGCTTGAATCTATGGCATTTAATCAAAATAACTTAATTTTCCATTTAAAATGTTATCAAAAATAAACCAGATTCTTGAAAAGACAAAAAAAAATTTGCACAAGCATGAAGCGATTCAGCTGCAATGAGGAGACAAGTACGGAAACATATGAAAAATGTAAGTAGTGAAATATCTATAGTATGTAAAGTCAATCATTTCCCCCCCATTTTTACAGGTTGATTTGAGAGTTGTTGTTTTTTCTTTTTCATGATTTATAGCACCATAACTGTGTCATTCTACGCACAAGACTGTTTCTGAGCTATCTCTACTCATAGCCAAGACTGTTTCTATAGAGGTGCAGGACTTTTTATTGCAGAATGAGCCCACAGTGAGTAAAAACGGGACAGGAACAGAAAACAGCCAGAAACTGCTTCGAGTTCAGAGAGATCATCCAATTACTGTACTCTTGCCTCTTCCCATTTTAGCGTTTGTGAGGCTAAATAGAAGGACACCAGCCTCTGGTTAGCTCTCTCTCTACAGCCTCATGCGTGCTGTTATTGGCATGGGGAGAAATCCAAAGCTCGACAGACTTGCCGTCAGTCATTAAGCTATCTAGCAAATGGTCACTTTAATGTCAGTTTCATGTCAGGATCAACTATCACCATGAAAATCAGTCCTACTGTACTTGCTGCCAAATGTAACATCGGCCCATTACTCCTTCTGTAAAAAAAAAAAAATCTGCTTATGATTTTAAAACTCCGCAGACGATGCCAAATGCTCCCTCGTAATGTATTATGTATTGAGCAGCTTATTTTTGTGATTTATCTGTATGGATTTGGCCAATCGCCTCCGCTCAAATCAAGCTCTAAGCAAAATGGAGGAAAAGGTCTGACGATGGATCATGTTTTAAATTTATATCCTCTGTGTCTACACAGAATGAGCTCTCGCGTTTTAGAAGTCAGAAATAAAGCCTGAATGCTACAGGCCAGGTGCTTCAAGCCTCTCAAACTTCCATCATTTTCCACTGCGGACTGCTCGTTGTTCACCGTCGTCCTGCTCTCAGCTTTATCAAACGTTGGAAACCGTGTAAATGACGTGCAAAGAACAAAGCCGCAACACGTGCGGCGTGAAGTATTAAATTAAAACGTCTTCCTGTTCCTTCCCTGGAAGATTTCACCTCAACACTTTGATGTCTGACCTGTGAGGAAGGAGGTAATGAAGCCCTGTGTTATTGCAGCATATGTGTGCGCATATAGCAGAGTGTCATTAGGGAATTTTACCCCAGCGAAAGATTTTGCAATAAGGAAAACAAGGGTGATAAAGAAAATGAAAGAAGGGGAGAAAGCAGGAGGAAATCCAGAGGTACGGAGGACTGGGGATATTGTAATTAGTTGCACCTGTTTCCTTTAACCCAGCTCCAGTTTCCCTCTACAAACGCATGCAGATTACCCATCAAAGCCCCTCTTCGCTGCCTCTGCTCAATGGATCCTTTGTTGCCAGTTGTCAGGGAGGCGGCCCACAAAAGTATGTAACACAAGCAGGCCACATTGCTCTGGAACTTACAGTACATGCAAGCCTCTGCCGGCCACAACAAGAATAATAGGGAGTGCTGGTAGACACGGAGTCTGCATCACTCCGGTCTGCATGTCAGACACTGTGTGTTTTTTGGGATGTGACCACAACAGTTGCATCATCTGTCAACACTCTAAAACGGGCCTGTGTTCACTCTGCAGCACAGGCCTGATGTCAGCAGTGGAAAGATGACTTTTCCTGTTTGCATGTTCGCTGCAAACTGTACATGCTGTTATTATTACCGGCAGCAGTGTCCAGTAAGAGACTGTGCTCCCTAATATGCAGTATATATATATATATATAGAGAGAGAGAGTGCAATACCATTTAAATGTCAAATGATTCAAAATGGTATCACTTACAGTAATTGCGTTACTTTCAAGTTGGACAGTAGATATTTATTCTTATTTGAAATTGAAAACTAACAGTTCAGATTTACTATATTAAAAACTACAAGCCCCACAGTAGGAAGTTAACATCTTTATTTTCTTTGTATTTGTCCACCATTGTTTTTGACTCGATCCTCCTCTGCATGGAGGATATCAGATGTCTGGAGAGATGTTCTTTCCTTCTTCCTAGAATATTTATTTCAGCTGCACTTTGCTGGAGGGGTTGTTTTCTCTTTAAAAATACCCCAAAGCTGTTTTATTGAAATCAAGTTAGGCGACGTACTCGGCCAGGTCAATTTTTACTTCTTGAGAAACTCTTGTGTGATGTTGGCGATGTTTCTCTTCTGGGAGTCATGTTGTCAGCCAGTAGTTTCCACAGACATTCATGGTGCATCTTTAAATATCATCCCCCAACATCTTTTGCACTCATACAGCCCCGGATCGTCACACTCTGTGCTTCACTGTCAGGACTATGCATTCACTGTGGTGCCAAACATGCTCTACCTCATCTGAGCCAAACAAATGATCTCATCTCATCAAAGAATGTGCCTCCTCTTGTGCATTTACCAAAGTTTAATCTTACAATTCTGTGTCAAAGGGTTGAGGACAGTAAGTCTGAGCTGTTTCCTGCACACTGTCTATAGAGGATGATGTTATAAACTGTCCTTCACACTGTCTGAGCCGTTAACCACCACGCCAAGTCTGAAGCTCATCTGTGTTTCAGAGCGAGATTGTGATTTTCCGTGGTGTCATTTTGAGAAGACGATCACTGTGGCTCTGATTAGTGTGTTTCTATTGATTTTTACTCGTTCATCGATCTTCCTTTCTATTGTTTATTAAGAGTCACAATCCAGTTTTTCAGCTATTCTTTTCCATGTGGAGCCATGATGCAGATCAAAAACTGAGAAGGTTCTGGTGTTCACAGCTCATTTTATTTCCATGTTCATGCAGTTAGTGGATTGAAGATAGACTCAATTTAGTTTCACAGCTGTATTCAGAAGTTTCTACTTTGGGTCCAATATTTTCAGTGTAGTATTTCTGAAGTATTTGTTTTTATTGTTCATAACAGGAAATGTTCGACTGGTCATCCTGGAAATAACACAATTATTAGGAGGTGATGCAATTTTGAATGATTTGAAATTTAATTTTTGATATTAGACAGAGGGGCTGCAGCGAGAAGGTCGCCGGTTTGCATCCCGGTGGGGGCACCGGAATCTTTCTGCGTGGAGTTTGCATGTTCTCCCCGTGCAGTGTGGGTTCTCTCCGGGTTCTCCGGCTTCCTCCCACACAGTCCAAAAACATGTTGAGGTTAATTGGTGATTCTAAATTGTCCATAGGTGTGAATGTGAGTGTGCTTGGTTGTCTGTCTCTAAGTGTAGCCCTGTGATAGACTGGTGACCTGTCCAGGGTGTCCCCTGCCTTCCCCCTGAGTCAGCTGGGACAGACTCCAGCCCCCCACGACCCTAGAGAGGATTAAGCGGTGTATAGATGATGGATGGATGGATATTAGACAGGGGTGTACTCACTTTTTTTATACTGCATCAGGCACCGTGCTACTGTAAGTAATACATAATCGACATCAACAGTCGACATAATGCTTATTTAAACTTGCCGAACTGAACTAAAACCGAATGCCAAGATCTTATGCGTCCTAATAAATGTGACATTGTATATCGTAACTTTTAATAGATTCATTTTAGTGAATATTTAAGGAGTCTTGTGCTTGTCTGTGTTTTTATTACTGCCGACAGATTCCATCAAAAGAGCCAAACCAACAATGAAATGATCCAACTCAAGTGTTTCCTCTCCAAAGTCATATGTTTTTCCTCTGCTCTTTGCGTTTTTAAAACATAAGATATACGTCTATGATCAGTGTTTTAAAGAGTTCCGTCTTCGGTATGAGGCGGTGGGTTTGGTGCTGTGAAAGTCAGAATGCATTCAGACAGACTGCGTTGTTGATTTCGGTCTTTTCGTGGGATTTGCTGAACAATAATAATAATGTGAAATATTGCCAGCCTTAGTCTTTGATGCAAATCTGACAACAAAGAAAAGCAAATACTAAAATGATTATAAATTCTATGATTTGATTACTACAACACATTTTAGTCAGAGGACCAAAAATCTGGACTTATTTAATTCCTCACTGTTGTCACTCATTACAAACTTGAGCTGTGCAGCCAAATATTCAATTAGTTAGTTAAAAGTTTATTTAAATTGCCAGATGAGACCCCAAAGGCTCCAAAAAATACCAAATATGTTGGATTACATTTTTGGAAAGGTTGCAGGACTCAAGCTGTAGCCACAAAAAGGAACATTTCACTTAATATAAACTTCATGCAGCTTCCAGGATGGAGGGACTGAGCTGATGTAGCGTAGAAATCATCAGATACTGTGGAGTAAGATCACTCAACAATGACATTCAGAATGTATTCTTCTTATCTTTTGTTAGCAGATTTATTTAAATACAAAAGCATTTTTTTCCTCCTGTTTAACAATTAGCTGAAAGTTAATGGAAAACTAATTTTTCTATTTATTGATGTAATTAGTCACTTGTTGAGTCACTTCATTTTCAGCTTAACAGTGCACATGTATATTTGCAGTACAGTGTTTATAGCACTTGTTTTGCAGTCATTGTTCGTGTTGTAGATGTTTGTAATCTAAATTATTTGTCTTACCAAAGCCATGCATCCTTTTGTTAACTTCCTCTTTTCTGCTGTGAATTTTTTAATCATTATTGTTTAATTGATATTTTCCGCTAAGGTGTAAAAATACTGGAAAAAATGTTGAATCTACATTTTGTAGATATTTTCCTCCTTATTTTTTTTCATTTGTTTCCATGCATGTCTGATATCAGCTCTGTGAAAGCAAAGCCTGCAGTTCAGCAGTCACAAGACTGTTGGTCACAGCTCAGTCAGTCATGGCGCCACGTTTGTGCCGAGGAGCGCAATGCTTTGTTTTCTTTTTACAGAATCTAATCACAGTAAATGCTTCACTTGTTGCGAATTACTAAATTACACATACAGGATATAGATTTAAGATTTTCAGCTCAGATCTGGTTAAGTTTTGCGACAGAACGACACATCACAAATGAGTAGCTGAAGTTGAAAATCCAACAATTCCTTTTGTTTCTGCCTCTGACATTGGTGTCGTTTCAGAGTGTTTTTTTAGAGGACGACGCCTTTCAAATGTGCTGGCAGGTTTTGGGCTTCAGTGTTAATCTTGCACATTGCAGCCGTAAAGAACTGCTAATAATGATGTTGACAGCTGCTGTCCAGTGGATCAAAGATCTCTAATATACTGTATGTAGAGCTCTTGGATGACGGCCTCAATAATCAATATCATGCACGGATTTGTCCGTGTTTATAGATAATCTGTATCCAGGAGCTTTTCATATGTTCATCACATAATAGAAAACACTTAGAGGACTGACACTTTGGTCACAGCGTTGTTGATCCCGGATCAGCCAGCGCTCTGCACAGCTGCTGCAGTCTAATTCATCCATTTGAAGAGACTGTCCTTGATTAGGTTATTATCAAAATCATTTAGCTTTTAAGTAGGAAGGGAGGAGTGACGGCGATGTGGTGGTACAGCGGTATTCTCTGTCATTGAATTGGACCCTGATAGGTTCACATGCTCACCTCATGGAATGTATCTGACAATGAACGGCGCAGTGGAGGCAGGAGGTAACGGGGGGAGAGACCGTTCTGCATTCAAGCGCTAATTAGAAAAATTAGATCTATGAAAGGCAGCGAGTGATCTAGGCCTTCAACCTACGTCTGTGTACCGCTGTAGCAGCACAAAGAGGAGGCAACAATGAGCACTGAGGAGGAGGAGGGGGGGGGGATAAATAATTTAATCCATTATCTACTCTGCAAAGCTCATCAGCACTGCTACACAATGGCCACGATTGAATTGCTGATTGCATTTCTCTCCTACCCTCCAGGAGAAAATGCCCATGCTCCACTATGTTCTCTCAGCCTGCCAGCACAACCCAGAGCAAGAGAAAGACCGGGAGGGAGGAGGGAGACTCAGAGCAGTGTAGAGTGTCTTCCACCAAGGTCAAACTACAATACAGCAATCTAATTAAGAGTATCAGAGAGTTTCCTGTATGGGGTCAACCTCCCTGTTGTGCTCAGAGGCTCATGTTGTCCATTATGTATTACATCATGTACTTCTACATGTAAATGATGGAGGTGATGCTGATTAAATCTTTTAACTTCACCTTCCTGCTAATATTCTTTTTAAACGGTGAGTGCATCTATAAAAAGAGTTACTGTCTTTCTGTCAGAGTTTAACCAGCACCATTGATTATTGTAGCACTGCTAGCAGCGTGGCTCTGACGGTAGCGTTGGCCGGTCCAGCACTTTGGTCCACAATGAAATGTGTCAACAACTTTGTGACGAAAGTGAAATTTGTTTTTATTCGTGTTCCTCAGAGCATGAATACTAATGGCCTTGGTGATGCCTTCTAGTGGAGTATTTGGGGTTTTTAGGAAATATCTGTTACAGTTTTTATCTTAACATCTACTCAGTGAATTGACTCATACTTATTCATGCATTCATGGTCCCCAGAGCATGGATCATACTTACTTTAGTGACCCCTTCTTATGCCATTGATCAAACCTTTTGTTTTTTTGTGAATATATGTTCACAGTTTCCACATATCTGGTAAAATATCTTAACATCTACTCAATGGATTGACACATAATTTTACACAAATATTCATTGTCTCCAGAGCACGAGTACCACTGACTTTGTTTATGCCTCAACCTTTTCTTCAGTGCTACAGTTTAGTTTGGTTTCGGAGTGAAATGTCTCAACAAGTATTACTAGAATTCCAGTTAAGGATGGAACACAAATGCATGGTCTCCAGAGGATGAATCCTAAAGGCTTTGTTAATCCCTTGACTTTTTGCCAAGTGCCACCTGCTCACAGTTTTCACTTATTCAGTGAAATATCTCAACGTCTACTGAATGGATTCACACATAATTTTATTCATGCATTCATGTTCCCCAGAGCATGAATCCTACTTGCTTTGTCAATCCCTCCTAATGCTACCATGGAGCAAAATTTCTTTTTGTTTTTTGTTTTAGTAAATATCTGCTCATAGTTTTCACTTATTTAGTAAAATATCTCAAGATTTACTTAATGAATTGGCACATACTGTTATTCATGCATTCATGGTCCCCAAAGCATAAATCCTTCTTACTTTAGTGATGACTTCTTGAGCTACCATAGAGCAAAGCTTCTGGGTTTATAGTAAATATATGCTCACAGTTTTCATGTATCTGATGAGTAAGTTAACACCTACTCAGTAAACTGACATGTCATTTTATATGGATTATCCTGGTCCCCAGAGCATGAGTACAACTGAGTTTGATTATGCCTTGACGTTATGTCTAGCACTGCAATTTAGTTTAGTTTGTTAGTGAAATATCTTTACAAGTATTAAAAGAATTAAAGGAATCCTAATTAAGTATGAATCAGTAATTCATGGCCCACAGAGGATGAAACCTCATGACTTTATGCTTGACTTTTTATCAAGTGCCATCTGCTCACAGTTTCAGTATTCAGTGAAAGAGCTCAACGTCTACTCAATGGATTGGCACATAATTTTGTTCATATACTCATGATTCCCAGAGGATGAATCCTACTTACTTTGTCAATCCCTACTAATTCCACCATGGAGCAACCTTTTCAGGTTTTTAGTAAGAAGAAATACAGTTTTCACCTCTCTGGTAAAATATCCTAAAATCCAATCAATGGATTTACACATCATTTTATACAGACATTCATGGTTCCCAGAGGATGAAGACTATTAATTTTAGTGATGCCTCAACCTAGTCACACAGTTTGGATTGATAGTGAAATATCTGAAGTATCAGGTGAATTCTGTTTAAATATAAAACACAAATTCATGGTCCTTAGAGGAAGAAGTGTAATAACTTTGTCAATCACATTACTTTTTCTTTTTTCTTTTTTTTAATCAAGTGCCACCTGTTCACAGTTTGCATTTATTCAGTGAGATATTATAACGTCTACTCAATGTGTTGGCACAATAGTTTGCACATGGTTTCCAGAGGATGAATCCTACTAACTTTTGCGATTTGGGGTTTTTAGGAAATATCTCAGCCACTGTTGGATGATCACCACTAAATGTGCTAGTGTAATCCTTCCAAGTGTTTCTTTGTTGTTGCTCTTTTCCACTAGTGCCACCCTGAGTCCACATTTGTGGTTTTCACTGAAATGTTGACTAGTTGTGGATGGACTGCCATGAAATTTAGTACGGGCATTCGTGTTCTCCTCAGGATGAACTGTAGTAACTTTAGGGATCCGTTTAATTGAGTATTGGATTGCATTACGTACGTGTACTGTGTCTATTGCAGATAGATGTGTGTCCTTTAATTCTTTTTTAGTAACTTGTATTTAATTTATGCTCACTGTTGGTTCAGGAGGGGAAAAATTTCTTCTTGACTTTGGACCAATGCATGATAAAACAACAGTAAAGTATTCTTAAATCTGCTTCCCTACAGGAACAGTCAGGAACAGTCAAAGTGGAAGCAGTAGATGCCAAAACATTTTGATTTTAGTTTCTAAAATGGCCTCTTGGATCGTTCATAATGATAAGCTGGTACATATCTTTCATATATTCACCACCATGGCAGCAACTAATGACTGCATTCTTAATTAGTCATGAATTATTACATTAAGTGATAGAGCCCTTGTGTTAATGGTCAAACTTATTGCTCTGCTGAAAGTGTTTCTGAAATCCTCAAACACTCCTCATTTGGATCAAAAAAACATTCTGCTTGTGGCATGTTGTTGTTGGATTACCTTGACATTTGCAACACTGCCTACCTTTACATTTAGTTTAGCATCACCTGCTAAATGAATGTCATTCCTATCACCATATTGATACCAGCTAAACATTGACACATTGACATTTGAGCATTTTAGCATGTTCAGGTTAGCATTTAGCTCAAAGCACTCTGACTCCAGTTTGTGCCACTCATGTTTCAGCATCACATTTAAATCAAAGAGATAAAAATTCCAAACTTTGCTCAACACATCTTACTGTTGTGAAGGTATTTCCAGAATCCTTAAACACTCTTAGGATTCCAGAAATACTTTCAAACCAGCGATGAGTGTTTTTAAAAGACCATGTGGGTTTTTCAATCGCATTCAGGTATTTATCCTTTATAGAAACGGCTGCTTCACTCTGTGACTTGAATGTAAAGCCAGTACCTGAAGGGCACAACTGTGCAGCCTCACATAGCTGCTAGCATGGCTGTAGACTCTTTGTCTTGTTCAACTATCCTTTTCACATCGTCAAATGTCAATGTGTAACAGCCTAGAAGGCGAGAAAGCATTAATGGATGAATGGCGATGCTTTATGATGGTGATGGCCTCCATCATTTTCTCCCCCCATCAGCTGCAATCTATCATCTGCACCAGGCTCCAGTAAAATAGGAATATCAGGGACACTTGAGGTTTTCTTGGCGCAGTGCCTCTGACATGCTGGCTTAATTTTACCTTCCATTTCAGCGTGGCGCATTTACATAAAACACGGAGAAAAGTAGTACACATAATGGTCCCCTTTGGCCAAGTGCTTTAAGGTCCTGTCCACAGTCCCAGTGAGGGGCAGTCAAGCTGCCTCTGCTCTGCTCTGTTTGTTTTATGGAGCAGTAGTGAAACCACTTTGAGGTCAGTTAGCTGCAAAAAAACTGTGCTGGGTCTCCTATGGTCTGCTGAAAAAGGCTCCAAAACCAAACCAGAGGGCCGTTTCTACAAGTCCAGCCAACTTTCATTGACAAAAAGAGGTCGTTATTCTGCACAGCATTGACCGGATCAGAAGCTCCGGATGGGAGACATTTTAACTTTTGTCAGACTCCGATCAATTCCTCTTGCAAAGGTGGCGCAGCAGGAGAGGTCATTAAAAAGAAGCCCAAAATGTCCCCGTTCACAACATGCAGCAATACGGGAACTCCATTCACACGTCCTGAATTAATGTGAGTGCTGTCATTATGCAAGTACAGCACAAATTGTCCAAGACCAAGTGAAACTATTTATAGCCATCACAGGGCCTGAGAGCCAAGTGTGCCTAATGGTGTAATTTGTATTGTTAATGGTAATGCACTGTTAGTTTGTTCCATTTGGCTTTGCACAGGTGCATTAATGGGGGTCTGGTGGAGCGTCTCGGTGTGCTGCTCGGTGGAGGCCATCAGCAGAACCACGGCTCCCTCTAGTGGATGAGGACGCTCCAAACACATCCTGGAGTCAAGGTTAGGAAAGTAGCAGGTTACTCTTTTTTTTTTTTTTTTTTAAGCTAAAACAAGCCAAACCTTTTGTTGAACAAACAAAATCAAGTGAGAGAAAGACCTGCACCGAACCAAAAAAGTCAACAACAAACAGCTCTGGCAACGGCAGCATAGACTTTTGAAAAATTGTGTTCCTAATTAACCTTCAAGCTCATCAGCCACAATCAATATAGAGTGTAGCTTTTTTTTCTAATTGAGATGAAGTAATTATCAGACTGTATTCATCTCGTTAATGAAACAATGTTCCAATATGCCTGCAGCAAAACTGTTAATTGAGTTCTATTTTCTGAGACAGGCAGCCTCTCCTTGTGTCCATGGCCACAAAGCGTCAAATGTGGGTTGGGGCCTTTGTGCTCGTCCCTGTGTAGACACAAGAACAGGCTGTGGACTGGTGGAGCGTGCGAGAGCTTCTCCCCACAGACGCTCCCCCTCCCTCCTGTCTGTTCTCCCATCAGAGACGAGGCAAGAGTCGGTAATACAGCTGACTTCAGCAGATCATCCCGTCCCAGTCTGTTATTTCACGGTTTCAGTGGTTAAGTACTCCCTGTTGAGTAAGATATAGCGAGGCAATTATTCTGTAATTATGGAGCCAAAAGACGCGACATGGAGTCAAGAGTTACTGGGCTCATGTAAATCACAGGGAGAGATCCAAAACGGGTGCAGAACAGGCTGAATTATCCACGTGTGATAGATACAGTCCAGACCAAAAGTATTTGGACAGTTACACGTTTTTTTTCTTCCCCCCCTCAGTAAACTCTGTGCCACGTGTCAACTATGTGCTTCGTTCAGTAATGTTGAAATGAGACACAGCTGCCGAGAAAACATTCAGTAGCCACGTGTCAGTTTGAACCCTTGTAATTTGGGCACCATGTGATAATACAGCCCTCCAACACAGTTCCCTCTCTATATGTTCATATAGTGGAGTACGTAATCAAAATATATTATATACTCACAATTATTAATGCGTTGTCGTCACAATGTTCACATCCTGACATGTTTCCGTTACTATTAGTGTTGAAATTATGCTCCACACGCAACGCTCAACTTGTTTTATTCTCGTTAAGAGATAAGAAACAAGAAATAACGTGACAACAGAGCGACTCTGCTTTCAAAGAACTGTGTCTAACTGACCTAATAAACCAGTGACAGAGGCAAAGAGTTATAAGTGATGTGACAGGTGTTGTCTCCTTTGTTGCTTTTATGTTTCAGATCAGTGCAGAACTAACACAGAATAGCTGCTCACAAGCTGCTGACACCGTGTGATGCCATCGGTGGGTAATAACTGATGTACAGTCGCTCCTAAAATTAAAAGCAGCTTTGTTCTGCAATGTTTCTAAATAGCATGAATAAGGACATACTTATAATGCACACTGGACATAAATATGAATATAACATGCAAATAAAACCCAACGCATTTCTATTTTTACACTTAGAAAAGGTTTCCGTAATGTTTGGATTAATTTGCAGTAACTAAAATGCGCTCACTCGCTAACTGAAAAGTAAAACGGCAAGACAGAGGAAAAGAGGCATGAAGGTAAAAAGCATGCATTTTGTTCTTAAGCGTCTCAAAGCAAGCAAAATTATTCAGGCTTCGCTGTACTTTTCCTGTCATTTTTTTCACACTATGCCTCCTAGACATGTTCAATTACCTCGTCAATCTGTAGGAAATGTGGAGTGCAGACATCCACTGCTGAGACTTAATGCAGTAAAAATAATCGAAAGACAACGATTTGTATACAATTTATGTGAACTGTGTGTTTCGAGCCAGCAAAAAAAAAGTGAAAGTACATGAAAGTGTATTCTTATTTCAAGAATTCAGCCAACTGTGCTTTTTTCAAATGACACTGCGCCATGTGGAGCGACGGTGTGGACAGGAATATGTCACGGAGAAGAAACACGTCTGCATTTCATCAATTGCATCCTCATTGCCCAATGATATCAAGATGAAATCCTCAATATCGAAACCCATCCATGGCTTCTCCATTTCTTTACCACTTTGAGGTTTCAACTAGACAAACCAAAACGTCCACCAACAATGCAAATGGTGGACACACTCAATGCTGACGAGTGGTTTCTGTCTGTGATTTCACTCTCCAGCTGCCCATTTCCAATATAGTTGTACTTGATAGTTTCATGATTTACATTCATTCAGTTTCATTTTTACGCAGGTGGAGGCAGTGGCACAGCTCTAGACTTATGCTTGAATTTCATGTTTCCACTTAATGTCCTCATATGAAAGCACGATGACCAAAACTACAAGAAAAAGGTCCAGGTTGTACAAAATAAGTGTTTTATGTTATTTAATGTGATGCTACATTTAGTTCCGCATTTACATTTCTACACCCACAAGGCTTGTTTGTGTGATGGACTGTCAGTTGTTACGTTCCTCTCCAGGACTCAGTTGGTCCTCTGTGACCAGAGAGGTTGTCCTTCCATGACTTACAGGCTACATCGACGAACATGTGGAACATCTTGGACAGAAAAGAATCCTTATTTACAGTCGTTGCATATCCTCATTGAGGTAGGTAATGTCTCTTTTTACTTTCAGGCAGTTCTCACAGGACATAATAATACGGAGCCATTTTTTCGATGTTCGCACAAGAGATGCTTTTCTAGAGCTGTTCGTTTGCCCTTTTTGAATCCCGACAACAGAGTGTGAAGGTAGCGTGACCCATACAGCCACAATGGACACATTAATGGGAAATACATCAGGTTGTAATAAACCTTCCATCCGTTTTCTTCCACTTATCTGCGGTAGTGGAAGCAGGCGTCTCTCAGCCCACCAACCTTTTCCATTTCCTCCTGAGGCATTCACAGGCCACAATTAGCCATTAAAGTGTAGATAGGAGACACTTTAGGATGTGTTGGCATTTTTCCAGACAAAAGACTGTTTATATAGAGCTCCTCAAAGGTCACAGTGAGGATTTTGAGGTTTGCAATCCCTCTCAGTCTGCTTTCTATTCCCTCTGATCCACATGAACAAGGGATACTCCTGATCTGAAAGATCAGAACTGCCCAATCCAGGCCTTTTTTAACTGATCTGTATCAGCTTTATTGAGCACAGACCTAAGCCTGATCCTTTGTTTGTCTGTTGTCACACAGATGTGAGAAAGCCGAGCACGATTTGTAAATCAGCAGCATCAATCAATAATCAAATATATAATAGCACAAATTGAGTGCAGCGGACATTTGACCTGTGCTGATACTGCCATTTCAGTCAACAGACACACAACATGAGTCACAAAAGTAATACAGGAACGCTGTCCTCGTCGACCCCAGCTTGTCTGAAATGTATGAAATCTGGTCGGAGGACATAAAGCGTCACAGACATCGTTGTCATGGTGCCCTGCTGCTAAATAAATCCCCACAGTGCTCTCTGCTTGCCAACACAGAACTGCCTGAGGGACCACCTCCTCGGACTCCACCTGGTGGAACAACCAGGTACTACAGCTGATCTGCAACACATTTTCTGACATGCATTTCCTGCGTTCTACATTATTGGTCATGTATTCTTTATTAATGAAAAATAAACAAATATCACTTAATCATTAGCGTTCCTACAAGATGCAGCCAAAATATCTGCAGTGAAGACATACTGTGAGATGGAAAACAAAAGCAAATCAACAGTCACTTGTAATATTTGTGAGCATTTAGCCAGGTGGTAAAAACAGAGCTGCATTCAATACTACCAATTAGAAACAAAACCTAAAAAGTACAAACTCAACATAACACAGAAAGTTCACTCAATGCAATTCTTTTCTTAATGCACTGCAGGGCTCTTTAGTTGCCAAGTATATAAAACGGATTGATTTTAATAACTTTAATGCACAGTGCTTGTGTGTATCATCTTGGAAAATGTCATCGGACTGAGATTTGGTGTCAGCAAATACTAAATATTTAATGACTCAGATTAGATCAGGAGAACAAAACGTTGATCAGAACATCCCTCATGTGAACAGTTGGTGTTGGTTCAGTTCTAATACGCTGCAAGTTCAGGGTAAGACGAGATGGTGGGACACTTTACGTGATGCATTTATTGCTCATTATTCGTTTTAAAAGGTTGATCTCAGACAGTATCCAGCTGCAGCTGCTCTTCCTGCTGTGACGGTGAAGCTGTGGCTGGATATATGGTTACAGCTCAGACTTTAGCTGCTGCTGTGGTTCAGTGGATGCGTCCAGCTGTTGCTATTTGAACCTCTGGTGCTTCTATAACAAGACGATTATTCGTTTATTTGAGACTTCAGAAATACAGCAGCTCAACAGAACGCTCAGCCGGTAAAACTATCACTGAACCCCTGCTGCCACATGTAGTCAGAGTTACAACCACTACAGCCATCATGGTAACAAGCTGAGCGTGCACCAACTCTCTGTAGTCACAACTGTATGGGCTGCACGATTATACAATATCATGGAGCCTATAGATCACCGCTGGTTATGTACAAAGTCAGTGCACCCTCAGCTGTGTCTGTCAGGCACAAGTCTGCACCTCTGCATTAAGAAAGAAAACCACAGGAGCTGGTAGCAGCTCTTTCCCTGGCTGCTACTGAGACAGACAGCGTGACTGCAGCCTTTAGATGGCAGCTGTCACTGTGGCTTTAGTCACAGCAACAACTGTGTAACCAACAGTCCAGCCACAGCTTCACCATCACAGCAGGGAGAGCAGCTGCAGCTGGATACTGTCAGAGATCAGCCTCTTTAAAAACAACAATGAGCAATAAATACATCAAGCATAGCATCATGTCTCCTTTCTGTAGTATTTGCAGTGTTTCCCTGAACTGGCAGCGTGTTAGAACCGGACTGGACCAACATACCAACTGTTCATATGGATCAGGAGCAATGGAGGGCAGGTTGTGAAAACACTGGGGTTATATTAAGGTTACGAAAAAGTTACTACTAGGGAACTGAAAAAGTATTATGATCGAATGTAAAAGTTACTGTGAGACAACCAAAAAGTATTGTGAAGGAACACAGAAGTTATTGAAAGAGAACAATTATTGCAAAGTAAGCAAAAACTTATTGCAAGGTTGTCATGAGGTAAATCACGAACCAAACATAATTAAAGCCGCAAGCGGCGATGGACGGGTCCTCGCCCTACGCTTGT
>NW_007579015.1:0-16830 GCF_000690725.1 Stegastes partitus
GTCTTGTGGAGTCCATGCATCGACATGTCAGAGGTACTTTGGTGGCACCTTTAATGTGCAGCTGGTCTATATTGAGTATTAACAACGTTAGTGTCAAACCAGCTGCTTTACTGAACTATATTCTAACACAAAGTAAAGCAAAGTCAGCCTGGCTGCTTGCATTGCTCCTTTTTTTTCTAATTTTAAATTACAAGGCACCCTGTTTTTCCATATCTCTGTCACTCTCTCCCTCTCTCTTGGATTCGGCTCAGCTCATTACGTCGTTAAACTTCTCTCTTCTCCACAGCGAACACAGTCAAATCTGCACGGAGAAGATCCCCAGACCCCTTATCCTCTGCTCGTCTCGCTCTTCTTTACTGTCCTCTTTTCCCTCTTCTGTGTCTGTCTCCATCCCCAGAGCTTTATGCACCAACTTTTGTTATAGCCGACGAGGACCCCGAAAACTTTAAATCACTAAGCTGCCAAAATACTTTCAGAATGTAAGCAAAAAAAAAAAACTATTAAGCACAGTCTCTTTGAAGGTTTGTGTGCGGTTATCTGTATGTGTGCGTCTGCAATCTTTATTTTGTAAATTAACAACGCTGACAGAGCTGGAAAAACGCGGCCGCCCGAAGTCGCAAATTATTTCGGTGTAAGCACTCGAAAGAGGAGTTAAAATAACTGAGTGCAATAAGAAGTCTGTTAGGAATATGAATACAGTTATTCCTCTCAAAGGCCCTACAACCATCACGATGCTTAACGGGAGGCCGACGCGACGCCACACAGATTCCTACAGATGCATCGTCCACACAAACATGCATCTGATTTCACTCATGCCGTCTGATTAGACCTCTTGATCTCTCCATTTAGCTTCGTTTATCCTGCTTCCTTGCAATTCCCAGCATGAAAACGTTTAACTGAAATCTGACTTGAGGCCAGAATTGGACGAGAAGGGAACAAATTGCTTTCTAGGTTCATTTTTTCCAGAGGGAGACAAGCTAGAGTAAGTTCTATCTCCCCACAACTAGATGGTGAGAAATTCTCCTGGTGGGTCATTATTTAATTGTACACGCAGTCTGGTTATATAGAAATGCGTATTTCTCATTCAGATTCAGGGGCCGCTCTGTTACTGGGTGTCGAAGGTTCCTGGGAACAGTCACGGCTACACATCGTATGTAACTGAGCAACACAAGACAAAAAAAAGAAAGAAAGAAATCCGCCAAATGTGTGTTATTTCTCTGCCGCTCGCCCTCCGCTCGCATCTGTTGGTGTTTACAGAGCAAATTATTTGTGAGCTTTTACAAAATCCAGTTAGCTTATCATCAGCTCGCACCCAGCCCAACACCCCGACTCAGAAATAAGATCAATCGACCGACTTACACACTGGACTTTCTCTGCCCCCTCTCTCCCTCTTTTCTCTTCAAGGGCGGGGAAATGCTTTTGTTGGCCAGACAACCCCAAGGGCACAAAACGCTCGGGCACCTCAAACAGCCTCCAACGGGCCGTTTCAACACAGAGGAGGACCAAAATACAAAGTCCGTCCTTTTCCCCCCCAAATCCCGCTGCCAACATTAGCATAGCCGGGTTGGAAATCAAACACAAAACATTCCACGAGCATTTTTTCTTTTTCTTCCCCATATTCCAACATGATGCCAAATTTGAACGACAAAATTCTCATGAACAAGTCGAGCGAGTTGAAGAGGAAACTCGACAAAGACGGAAAGGAGGTGGACAGAACACACAAACACGACAATCACGAGGGCGCACACACTGACCAGGTAGGAGTCGATGGCCTCCCGGTCCAGCGAGCGGCTGACTGACACGTCTCCCGTGTCGATGTCGATGGTGAACAGGCCTTTGGGATCCTGGTCGGCGCCGGGGCCCGTCAGTCGGAAGATTTGGTTCCCCACCTTCTGTGCCGAAATCACCTGCAGACACGAATCAAAAAGCCAAACGATTACAAGCTCGCTCCGTTTCATTCAGACAAAGCTTATTTCCTGAAACCGCTTCTATTGTTTTCCTTTGCCAAAGCACGGAGGAGAAAAAAAAAAAAAAAAAGAAAAAAGGTTGTTGATACGTTTCTGTGCAAAAGAAGCTCACTGTTCCCTGAACGCTGATGCAAATCCCTGATAACTACCAATTAAAATTTTACACCGAACAAGACTTTGATTTGATTTCATCAGTCGGTAAATTCAACTCGCGTAAAATAAGAAAGTTCAGCATCATCTCCTTGAGCACTGGAGGCCTGCTGTGACCACCAGCTCATGCATGATGCAGCGCTTCTTTCAGATAAAGAAAGTGGAACAGCTAAATAAATATAAAAATGTGCTCCTTAATAATTAAATGCAAATGCTATGTAGATGATCTTTTTTGTTGTTAGGGCTACGCTAGGAAGATTTTCCGACCACATTATTTTATTTTTTTCTTTCCTGAGGAGCGCTGCCAAGTTAGCTGGCTGACGATTCTATTCTCTCGCGCAGAACTGATCTGACCCAGGGACGTTTTTTTTTTTTGGAAAGATTCACTCACATGAGACTGCCGGCGCCAACAGCATCCGCCGATATCCACCGTAACAGGAACAGGCAGTTTGGAAAAAGGAAACAGAAAAACAAAGCATGTTAAAGTCACACATCACAGCTGAAAGGGGCAAAACTCAGAGTTCAGGGCATCTGTCGGAGCGAGAAAAATTATAAAAATAATGAGCCAAAACCCGGTGTGGAGAGAAACTTTCCAGCTGTTTAACACACACAGTTCACATAATTTGCTGCAAAGCGACGGCTGGTTGAGAGCATTAGGAACACAATGAGAATTCTTCACGGCTAAAGTTTCGTCATAAGGTTCACAACTTACATTTAAAGTGTTTTTAAAAACTGCCTGTAAGCGTTTAAAGTTCTGACTTCAAGGATTTGGTGTTCTTTCACTGAAATTTTAAATGTTTAAGATTCGATCAAGTTAAAATACTTATTTAGAGACCTTCAGGTGAGAGATTAGAGAAATAAATTCACCACAAGATGCTACCAAGAGGAGAATAAATGACCAGATTCATGACGGGAGAACGCTTCGAGGCACATTACAGGACAATCCTGTACAACTAAAGCACATCTCCAGTCATGCTTTGAGGGATTTTCTCCTGAATCATGTTTGCTTGTGACATATCACAAATACTGGCAGTAAAGGTGAACCAAACATCCAGGACGTTAACGGAAGCACGGGGGAACAAATTAAAGCAAAACAAACAAAAAAAAGGTTCAGAAAACTAAATGCACAAACCAGAGATGAGCGCCTGGAAGATCAGGAAAAGTCAAACAGAGAGCAGGAAGAGAAAAGACTAGATGTACAAACAGGAGCTGATTAGGTGATGAGACGCAGCTGAAACCAATAAGAGGAGATCACAAAGACAGGAAGTAAAATGACTGGCAAGATAGTGGACCCTTTCAAAATAAAACGAGACAGCAAAACCAAAAAACACAGCAAATATGTTCGTAATCAGCATGTCTTTGCCGTTTGTTTTATTGCTTTACTGTCACTCTTTTTCAGGGAATCGATCAGTAGTACAGTTAATGGAGGAGAAGCTTCACACGTGTCTCATTTTAACCCAAATTAGGATATTTTTCTGAACCCAACTAAGTCGTTGCAAACCTAACAAGTTTCTGTCTCATTTTAAACCCAAAGCATATTATTTTTTTCTAAATCTAACCAAGTAGTTTTGGTGCCTAAACTTCACCAACCTTCAGAATAATCACACGGGAAGCAAATTCCGACGTCACGGGTAAAAAGTTGTGTCTCAGGTTCATGCCTCCACTGACTCACCGTCACCTGTCGGGGAGGGTTTCTTTCAAAACATGAATGAGACGCAGATCAGCCGAGCAGGAACATAAGGTTTGTTGCACATTTGATGACTTGATTGTGTCTGTAAGCCACATTGGATTCACCAAAAGTAGCCCAAAAATACCAAAAAGCCGAAGCCGTCTTCCACAGCTGTGAATGACGCCCGACAGCGCTGACGTCTTGCTCGGCTGTATTTTGTCCCTGCACACATCGATGCAGCCAAACTGTATCTGAGATTATTCAAAAGCTCTCCCAGTCTCATCTGAAATTTGCCCATTTTTGTGCAATTTCTGCAAAAATGTTGTGTGGAAGAGTAAAGAAAGCGCCTCTGTTAAGATGTGACTTTGACGTGATCAACGCCGGAGAAAGAACTCGATACTTGGAGGAAAGATCAAGCTGCTCGACAGGACTTTATTTGGTCGTCTTCTATAGAAACCCTAGAAATGGGATATCAGAGTCAGGGGGAAAACATGAACACGGGTGACAGTGTTTTTGTTTGTTTGCTGTTGTCGTCTGTCGCTCGCCTTTTTTTCTTTTATTATTTTCTTGCTTTCTCCGGTGACAGGTGAGTGCATGTGAATTTCACAGCAGCGTAAGCCTTTGCAAAAAATCAAGCTGAGAGTCGTCACTTAAACGTGAAAATCAAGTTTCCATCACTTCAAATTGCCGGTGTTTGCCGTTCCCGCATCAAAAACCCACACAGGGCTGTCACCGGCTTCAACACCCCTCTGGGCCTCGGCGCTGTTAGCCAAGGATCTAAACGGCGGCCCTGCACTGTGCCTTATGATCAGAGAGCTGCCACGAGGTCGCCTTTGATGAGAGTGCACTTCAGTAGGAGAGCAGCTAAAATGAAGGCCTTTTTACTTCCTAGTTGAAAGAGCATGGGACATGAGACCACGGCGCTGCGAGCCGGTGCCAGACAAAGCTCAAACGCTTATAGCCTCTCCAGAGCTCGCCGCCATTCATCTCCGCGTCCCGCTTCATCTTCCCCCTCCACTCCGTCTTCGACTTCTCGCCTCCCCCCACTTGTTACTCTCTCCAGTACGTCCGTCCTCGCTCATCCGCCGAGCATCAATACCTCTTTTTCTCCATTCATCACGTTCCACTTCTCTCCATCACGTCCCACTGCTCGTTTTGTTTGCCCACAGCCAACGACGAGAGCAGGAAATGTCAAAAGTGTTGCTGAAACGCAGCACAAGGCGGCTATTTAAGGATAATACTCACATACTGACAACATGGCCTCCCTCCTGACCTGCTGCTTTTCCCTCCTTTATGCCCTCATCTCAACTCTCTTGTTTATCTGATCATCTGGCAGATGTTCTGAACAGCATCCAGGGTACTTTCTCTTACCGTCGCTTCCCCCTCATCTTTCTATTCTTGGAAGGGCATTAAAAAAACCCCACCAAAACAACTCGGACAGGTGGCACAGCTGTCATTAAGGACAGAGATGTTTCTGATCTGTAATCACAGCAGCAGCCGGCACCTGTGGAGAGCGACAAACTGGGTCAGAAGAAGAAAACTAAAAAGGAATGAGGTGAAACATTAGTTGGATTCACAGATGGCTGAGCATCAAACTTTGATAAACGCAGGGAGGGAGCGGAGATACAAAAAAAAAACAACAAGAACGGACACGTAGGGAGGGGAAGTATGTGAGAAAGGAGGAAGCAGAGACTGCCAGGGAGGGAGAGATCCCTAATAAAGACGCACCAACTTCAGCTGAAGAGCAAGTGAAGTGTCAGGAGAAGTTTAGACTGATTAGATGACGCCTCCGTGGGGTGCGAGCGCGATAATCCGCGGCCTACGTACACACAGGCGGTCGGATGTGCGCGCACGCCGGCGAAGCGACGTGCACCCGGCGGTTTTCGGTCTCCGCTGAGCTCGTCTCCCTCTGTGCGTGTGGGAGGACTGATGGGAGAATCTCACCTCTTTCTATCAGCTCTCATTACCAGCCGAGCAGACATGAAAGACTGCGGGGCTCGTGATACTGCGGGAGGATGACAGGAGGTGTGGCGTCGCTCCACAACACCAAACACCTCAGAGCACAAAGACGACGGAGCGCCCAAACAACGGGTTTCGGCAAACAGACCGGGTGTGTTTATGCGAGCTGGTTTGTGTGCATCAAAACCTTGATAACACCTCCCGCCGCGTGCGCTCTCATCGGCTGTCAGGAGGGCAAGAAATGAAAAAGACAAGAAAGGTACGAGCAAATATGTACACAGACATGTCTCCAAAAACTTATGTAACTTCTCTTTTTCTTTTTTTCTGAGCAAAGTGTGCCGAAGAAAATGCAAAGTTGATCCAACATCATAAATGAGTATCATGGAAATTCTGCATAGAGACACTTCTCATGTCCTTGGGCCTTTTTTTTTTCTTTTTGAGCGAGAGAACGAGGGAGGGTTTCATCTCCACTGTGTGTGCGAGTATGCAGTCGCATCCCTCGGTGGTGCTTCTGTTATCCCTATCAAGGTCATACAGCGAGCTGCGAATGACAATCACCGGCCATAAAAGGACTCCTGGGACCCAGCCAGTGTGTGTGTGTGTGTGTGTGTGGACATGCATGCCAGGCTTGGACCAACGCTCTGCCTGATTGTTCCTCCACTCCAGCCTGCTAATGAGAGGGACGAGGCGAGGTGGAAAGCCGGGCGAAGACACGGACGGATAGAGTCCGGGGCGAATCCACGACGGCAAAACAATGGGGCTAATTAACCGGCTTTGATTGGCTAGTCGGGGGGCCTCGGCTAATCATTACCCATCAGCCACCGCGTCCCGAGCCAATCACGACAAACCCGAGAAGGGGCAACAATCAAGGCGGAGGGGGGGGGGGGCCCTTGTGGAAAACAAGAAACAGGAAGACGAGAGCGTTATTAAGCATGGAGACAATGTTAAGAGGGTCAAACGGGACTGTTGTGATGGGAAATGCTGCTCTTGAAAAGAAGAGTTCACACAGTGGAGGTCGTCCTTGGCACATGTGGAAGTAATATTTCTCATGGCATCGACTATGTCTTATTCATGCAACTGCGGGTAACGCTATCGTAGAAAACCGATGAATTATGAAAGCAGATTTGATCAAACTTAAAAAAAAAGTGGCCCTTGAAAATGATAAAAGGTAAAAGAATAAGAATAAAAAGCAGCAGCCGCCGTTAAGAAGGACCGCGGACGCCCGTGTTAGCATTCTCAGGAAGCCGGACGAGCAATCACTTAGTCTTGCTTAAGCTCACACAAGGACAGCATCTCTTGGGCAGTTCAGACACGACAGATCTGTTTTTCATTGCCGCTCCTCGTTTTAATCAGAATGGATTTCACATCTGCTCCGTGCGTCTGGGGGTCCGGCCATGAATTGGAATGTGCGTCAAACAGTTTTAAGTCACTGCCGGCGAACATCCACCGCAAACGGTGGTGATTAAAGGACAGATAGGGAGGAGAGGGGGCTGGAAAGAGAAAAAGGGAGGAACTTTCTGGTCTTCCTGAGACAATTAGGAGAATCAATTAGACTAAACGGCGAGGCCCGCAGGCGTCTCACAACGTTCACTTCCTGCTTTGGAAGTTCAGCCGGAACTCTGATGGCTCGGTTTGGTGAGAGCAGAAGGAACGGCGACAAGAAGACAAAGACGGGAGAAAAAAAAAAAACTAAAAAAAGACATGTAACGGTTGACAGACGCCAGACAGAGGGCAACAAAACAGTGGAGGCTCCCAGACTGACAGGCAGAGCGAATCGGGATGCACACGGCACTAAAACAAGACACGTCTGCTCTCCTTACTATATTAGCCGGGGCTACAACCAAACCAGGACCTCATTCCTCCCACAAGCAGTGCTTTATTGGAGCTGTCATGTCAAGTCAGACACGTTATGTTGATTTGTGAGCCGGACCCTGAGGTAAGGCAGAACAAACACAGGTTGAGTAACTGACAGCTGCGGCACAGTACCGACAGTCGAGATGGCTTTACAGATTGAAATGTTTGAGACTCGGCGTTGGCACATCTGAGGCTTTTGTTTGTTATTTAATGAAGCTGCTCTCCGTGTGTTTTGTTGTTCCGGGGAAGAATTTGCACGTCTTCTTGTGGGGATTCGGCGGGTTCGACTTAATGGATGTGAAATCAGTTTTGTGTCGGGCGCTATTTTCAGTTAGGACCTTGAATTCTAGCAGAAACATCCCGACTCTCTCTCTGTAATTACTTCCTCTGATCCGGAGTGCAGGTGGTTGGAGCCCATCCAAGCATACGCCGGTCGGCTAATAGGTCAGCAGTCAATCACAGACAACTTTTTCTCGCACCGATGAGCAATTAAAATGTTTAAAATAATCTAGCAGCATCTTTTAGGAGCTTTTACCGGACCGGGCACGCGGAGACCTTGGCGGTCTCTGCAGGCTTTGAGGGTTTGAACCCCTTTACCTTCTCACTGTGAGGAGATATTTCCAACTCCTGAGTTATCCACAACAAAAAACCCAAAGCGACACGAGATCTGCTGGGTTAGAGTTCACTTCAGTCGAACCAGGCTCTCATTTAAATGATCTAAATCCTCATTTATTATTAAAGATGCCCAGTATATAACATCTAAAGCCTGCTAAATCAATTCTACTTGCTTCATATTCGGGTGCAGCCGGAACAGTTTTAATTTTTTAACACTTTCTCTCTTCGTCCACGCCCACCATGTGCTCCGTGTCAGCAGCTGGAACATAAAGGTCGCTTCAATTGGACACTGAAATGAAACAACCCTGGGATTTACCTTTACAAACTGAGATCCAGTGGTACCGTGTGGTTTTGCTTTACCAGTAAGAAACCAAGCAGCGCTGCTTTAGAACGATTAGAATGATTTTAATAGCCAATTACACTCATCTCGTGTTACTGAGGCTGCAGTTTTTCATCTTGTCTTGCTGATGTCATCACCTGTGACTCACCTGGAACCAGATTTAACAAGATTCCCAGTTTTTATAACAGTAAAGAACTGTGATTTAAAACTAGCTTCTCATAATTTGAGCCAGTTTTAAAATGTGCAGACTTTGTAGTAGCACAGGGAACATAGCTGTACTCAAACCCTACAATAAATGCTGCTAAGTCCATGCAGCAGCAGCGGTGGTGGTGGACAAGGTGGTTATCCCAGCGGGAGCCCTCCTACCCCCCACTGGGAATAACGCCCGACTCACATGTAATTCCAGACACGAGCAAAAAAAAAAAAAAAGCACAAATGAAAAAAAGCTTTGGGAATAAACATTTAAACTACTTGAGCCATGACTGATTTATCTTCCCGAGTACTTGAATACTCTGAAGTACGGTCCTATCGGCGGCGGCGGCGGCGATGAGAAACATTTAAGCATATCGCTTTCATTGCATGCTCCAGCTGCTGTGTGAGTTGTTGTGAGCTGTTTATGGGCCCCTGGGGGAGGGCAGGGGAGAGACCTCTGGATCAAAACAATTCCACAGCGAGCAGGAGATGTGACATAAACAACAAGGTTCTTCCCCTCCTTCCCCCCCCCCGGCGAGCCCCGCTGACAACCGAACCGCCCTCGCCTTCGCCGGCGCACCACCGCATGTGCACACAGTCATACATGTCGAGGCGTAATCTCGACTCTCCCCCTGCTTCCCACTTGATTATCTCCCGCAGAGAAGAAGGCGGTATGAAATATGAACAGCTGCCATATGGAAGCGGTAGGATGTGTACGAAGAGGGGAAGCTATCGGTGTGGAAAATCAATTTTGCCGAGTCGCCACCGTACAGCTCCTGTTGGGTAAAGTAGTCCACATTAACCTGTCTTCTCATGCAAACCCTGAGTGTGGAGGTTGGAGAAGAGGTCCATAGCATGCTGCAGAAACGATTTGGATCCCATATGCACCAAAACAAGGAATCTGCATGACCCCCTTGGAGTGTGGTCGTCCCCCAAACATGCATGCAGTGAGTCCACCGTCCATCTCCAGCAGCCTCCAGGCCCTCAACCCGCCAACCAAACTGAGGACAGTGTTAGTATGAGGCTGTGTGCCGTGGTCATGCTCTCCAGGGTACAATTATCCATTATACGCACAGCTCAGTACAGGATATCTTTTCATGTTAGTCTCAGCGGGCAGCGAGCGACGTGGATGATCTGGTAGTGCCCGGCCTTATCTAGAACAAAGCTGACTGACATGCAAAGATACATCAAAGCTCTGCAACGCCGGGAGAGATAATTGTAGAACCTCGCGCAGGAGTCGGGATGTACGGCTTTCGGGTTGACCATCTGATCCAAGAGGATTCAGGTGAAGTGATTTACCTGCTGCACAGATCTGCTCGTGACAAAGACGGCTGGAGTTCCTCTCCTCTCAGGGTTTAACCTCGAAGAAAAGCTAATCTCTGCGCATCAAAGTTACAGACTTAGACTTTTATTTTTTTCATGAAATAATCCCCTACTGCCTTCAAATGGTGATTTTACTAGAATACACAGATCTCAGAAGCCCATCCATCCTGACTGAAGGTGGAGCTCATCAACAACTCAGCTAAAAGCTACACTGTTCTATCCAATGACAAGTTGTCGTGCTGTAGTAATCTGTATGTGTTTGACCAACTTTGAAAAGCAATAAAGGTACAAAAAGCTTCATCCTGCTCGTTGACCGACTCCATCGGCTGCTTGGGTTGGTTATCCTGGAAGTCTGAATCTGTGTTTTTGAGAATCGATGCACTGACGGCTCATTTATCCTCAAGATTACAAAAAAATCACCACACGGACGTTATAGAAAGGTAAAATATTAGATTTTCTCCAAAGTGGGAAAGAGAAACTAAAGAAGGATTCAAGTGTATGATGTGACACGTAAATAATTTGCTCTGTCGTGTCATCTTGAGTGTTTTCTAGCTGGAAAAATAAAACCCCTCGTCATCAGTGACACAGTACGTTCGTATATCGTAGCATGCTTTGGAGATGACAACGTCCTAAGATCACATTTTCATCTTTAGCAGTACTGTCCCAGCGTTCAGCCTCCACTGGGACGTGTTTCCAGACTTCAACAGGGTGTCAATTAGCAGCGCCGTTAATTAAAACGCTTAGATTTTTCCACGTCAGATTTTGAAAGACCAGTGTATAAGATTTGGTGGCGTCTAGCGGTGAGGCTGCAGATTGAAACCAATCAGCCGTCGCTTTAAAAGCATGCAGGAGATCCTGTGGTGGGAAACCAATGGGTGTAAAAACACAAGAAGCCCTCCGTAGAGCCGGCGGTTGGTTCATCAGGTGAGATATGGTACAAAGATGGCAAAGAAGACCGACACAGACACGACGGACTCATTCTAAACTGAAGAAAACACAACGATCACAAGTAATTATTCACTAATGAGCATTTAATTATGAATGCTTTATTCAGCCCCCTACATCCTCCACACTGGTCCTTCAACACAGCGAGGTCTGTCTCTTGGTGTGTTTTTCAGTATTTTCCCTACTCGTACTTTCTGTCTGAATTATTTGGTCTCAAACAAACCAAAAAAAAAAATATGAACATGAGAGTTTTAATTTAATTCTGCAGTTGACTGCACACAATATCCGAGACGCTCATTTTAAACAAGAGCTCGTGTATTTGTCAGGCTTTTCATTGCAAAAAAAAAGAGAAAAAAAAGGATCTTAAAACACAATAATCCTCAAAAAATCTGATTAAAAAACAGAAAATTCATCAAGATAAAATGTGATACACAGATAAGAGAGAGAATTTGTAACCTGGCAGGTAGAAAATAAATCAAAACGTCCTCATATTCCTCGTATTTAACAACCTGATAAGTCAGTCTTAAAACTTTCTTACATGCCTTGCTTTGTCAAGGTTTGTCATGACCTATAGCACTTGAATATACCTTCACACATGAGCTATAGTACTCAGTGCTGCCTTTTGTGTAGCTGTGTTTCTTTCAATACAGCTACCGTTAACCATAGTTCCTAAAAATATGCTCACTTCCTGTGCGGTTGTCACGGACACCCAGAATACCAAAGAATAAGCCAAATTACTAACATCCTAATTAGCTAATTAGTCTGGTTTTAGCACTGTGTAGGGCTGCATGACGTTTAAAACTAAGAATATATGGGCTGCATACAAAGACGTGTTAAAGCTAGAATTCAGGACTTTCACTTAAACATGTTGCATCCAAGCCGCTGCCAAACGAGATCGCACGGCGCTAATTGAGCCTATCAGCAACAAGTAAAGTAAAGTATGCCAGACTTTAAAATGAAAGGACTGAGGCGACACTGAGTGAAGCAGCGTTTTGCTTTAACCGGCAACGTTTGGTTTGCCAGAGCTGAAGAGAGAAGCAATGGAAACGAAATGGGATACAGACACTGAGAGTGTAGTGGAACATGTGGCGGAAAAACCTGGGAAGCATTCAAGATAACTTTCTGATGCTCCACATAACAAACACACTCAGTATTCACAGGAAGGATTACCGCCTCTCTCTATGCATCAGCAGTGTTTGTGTCGCTCACGTCTCGAAGGAGACGACAAAAGTTTTGCACTGCAGGTTTAAAAGTGAGTAAGAATGTTTCCCTACATCGATTCAGTTCCAAAAATCTCTCCTCATGTGACTGACAGAAGCCAGAAACCTGATGCAAAAGACGTGTAACAGGGTGAGGGAGTCGTGTCTTCACTGTGTACCAGATAATATGTAAAATAAACAACACCGTGTACGTGATCTGAGTAACACGTCACAAACAGTAAAGTTAGTTGCACTGACTGGAGGATGCACACGAGACATTTTTAATCACGTCTTGTTGTGATTCCATCAGTCGGGTCATGAGCCGTGCAAATATACTAGCTAGTCTTTCACAGTTAGCTTTAAATGAAAAGTCAAGTATCGTCTGCATAGAATAACACTTTACTATCAATGGAAACAGGATGCATGTGTTCAGACTCTCGTTGTCCTTCAGCTGCAGTCAGATCATATTTACAGAGGACTGGTGTCGTTCATTTTTTGGCTGAAAACAGCAATTAGAGGAAACAAAACAGAGTAAAAACCTGCTTTACTGAAGCCATGTAGCAGGAGTGTGCTTCAGACCTTTTAGCATGAGTTATGGATGCCTACAACTGATCAGGACGCTTTTCACAAGCCAGAAGAGCTAACCTGAACTCACAGTTTTTGTGAGTTTTCTATTAGTCTGATAAACTCTAAAAGCTCATTGAAAACAGCCACGTTGATTTGTTGCTCCCTCTTGTTTTTATCTCATCATAATGTGACCAAGAGTCACTTAAATATTAAAAACGACTTCCTAAACCTGCCATATATTGCAGCGACTTTTACAAACAAGCTAATATTTTGTTATCCCCACATGAACTAAAAATAAATTAGCAAAAGACCACAGATACCTTGGAGCGTTTAGCTTTATAATATTTTCTTCGACAAATATTTCCATATTTGTCTTTTTATATTGCTGCAACAATCACTTTCATCTTTCCCATTAAACTGTCCGTGAGGCTGCAGTAGATTAGAGAGAACACCAAACCCTCGTCTTTTTATCTAAATGAGACCGTGGTTTTAATATTCAAAGGTGGCCGAAGGGTCAAATAAAGTTTTAAAGTTTAATGCATGTATTTAATGCTTGGTTTTGTACACAGGCCAAGCTCCTCTCCAGGGTGAGCATTCTGAATGCAAAACATCCAACTCATTTTATTATCTTGTCGTGAACAGGATGGTTGTTCCTCACCCTGCCGATGATCCTGGGGAAGGGAGCTCTCTGGTTCTCGGTAACGATCATCGGAGGCACCAGCAGGGATCTCTTGGATCTGTACGGCAGCTTCTGGCCAAGACCCAGGACGTCCTGCAAACACAGAGGAGAGGAATCACATCATTAAACTAGGAAATAACAACTGTTATGTCTCACCCAGCTGTGAAACATTCCCCCGGTGTGGTGACACCTCTTTTAAAGCCTAAAAAATTAACAGTTTAGCATCTTTTACGCATCGACAAAGCTTAAACACACACAGCCAGGAGTCAAGTTTGCACCGAAATACTGAGAAAAATGTTGACACAAGCCCCTCTTGGAGTGATGCCCACTTCATTTTTCTTTTTTTGATGGAGACTGATATACACTATATAATGAAAAGCGGTTCAACACCTGCTTCTGGCAGGCGGCGCCATATGCTTTACACGTTTGGAGAAAAAGGGGGAAAGAAGAGGATGTTCCCCAGGCAAACATGAAAGAGGCATCTCTGCTGCTCTCACTGCAATTTCATTTCTCATTCTTCCTTTAATTTGTTAAATAAGGACAGTAGAGAGAGAGAGGCAGACAAAAGCAGAGCAAAAACAAAGACGGAAAAAAGGTGGCGAGCGCGAAGAAACGAGAGATGACAAGATTTTGGCGAAGCGGCGTGCATTGTTCGAGCAGAAGGAGCCATTCTGAAATGTTCTCTTTGCTCTTCAGAACACAATGGCATAATCTAATTTCATCGTCTCCCCTCCTGCTGCTGGAAGAGTGAAAAATGCTCTTTTCTCTCCTGCACTTTGGAGTCACTGATACAATTAGGGCCCTTTCTGCTTGGCTGTTGATGAAAATAATACCCGTCACCGACACCGTGAGCAGGAAGCCCCGGCTGCTGGCGTGGAGGCGACGACCTACAGCGAGGACGACCTGCTGGCTGTCTGCACACCTGGACACCAGCCGAGGAGGACAAACACCGACACAAACAACATGCAGATGATCTAAAAAGCATGTTGTACAAACCTATGAGCATATTGCAACACGAGAAGACTAAAAAAGGGGGTTCAGAGATCAGCAACGTCGATCAAATAAGCAGCCGGACACATTGAGGAGTTCAGACTGAGTTTGTTGACAGCAGTGGGGATAAAGGAAAGTGTTCCTGAAAGTAACACGACGTAGAAGTTTTCTTGAGGATCCTCTGGCCATGTCTTTACATACACATGGTGATGGGATGGGTGTTCCTTCCTCCCACTGCTCTGGTAATCAAGCTGTTTCCTTTAGACTCTACCTGGACAGTGAAGACATCACACCAGGCTGCCGTGCTGCATTTACTCCACAACAGATGTTTCAGGGAGATACAGTCATAAGTACTACCAACATTTTGTGCACACTTTTCCATGCCGCCACCATCCACGACGGCTTCAACAGCAGAATTATCACATTTTTGACGAGTGCATGATTTAAAGCTGTTTTACTGGATTCTTTCTGCTGCACACCAGCTTTTTGTTTACTGACGTCCTCGTCTGTTCCACTGATGTGCATCTCGTCGCCGCTTTTTGCTCGCTGAACTAACGACCAGACGAACATCCACAGCGGAAAAGTGCATTTCCTATCTTCAAATTGCAGGCTAGTTAGTTAATTAGCTTGATTAGCTACTTACCTAATTAGCTAATTAGGCATCAGCTGAGCTCCAAAAAGAAAAAAAACGTATTTGCAAATGTAATTTCAGTCTTTTTCAGATGCTAATGTGACCCTTGCGTTCATTACCGCTGCGAACAGAACTGTCGGCCCGTGTCGTGTGCGCTCCGGTTTCCAGCGCGAGTTCATTTACTTGGTCTGTCTTCCTGTGCCAGGGCTCAGCCTGCCAGCAGCTGCCAATCAAACACAGACGCCACCAGAGGACTTCAGGAAAAGAGAATTTCTGGCATTTTTCTCCTTTTTTTTTGTCTGGAGAAGAGTTTAAAAAAAAAAGAAAAAGGATGACAACAAAGGATGAGTGAACTTTGTTAACACCGATCTCGTCGAGTCCTTTGTACACATCAGGGCAGATGTTCTGCTGGAGGAGAATGTTGAGCACAATGACAACAGTGTCAGTGAATGGAACAACACGGCAACAAGTCCGGCCATTGAGCCCCGGCTGAAATGACAACACATTTACAATATGAAAGGAAAAATACCGACCCGAGGTTTTTGCGGTTTTAATTTGCAATGCAAATCCCCTCGTTTGCCCTTCATCTTCTACCGCGCGACACTTTATTTACAATGCGCGGCGCACACGGATGCGGTTTGTGTGTGTTCGGCTGTTTGCATGTTTACTGTCGGCGCTGCTGTTGGCGCCTGACGGGGACTCTGGCGCCGCTCTGGCCCCTGTCAGGATGACGGAAGGAAAACAGGTAAGAGGGAAAAAAACGGAGCCGTCTGTTGACAGAGATTCGCCTCCGTCCGCCCGACACTCGTATCGCTGAAGCCCCTCCGCCCCCTCAGGCAAAGTTCAGAGGCAACACAATGAAACAGTAATCACAAACACAACCCGACCAGAACAAACCAAAGACACACCGCGCGCTCTCTGAAATGGCCACTCTTATCAAATCCACTGGGGGATGACCTTTGAAATGTCAGAGACAGAAATCTGAAACTGGACCTGAAGCTGTTAAAGCGAAGGCGGCGCGGGAAACTATGAGCGATTATATGACCTATTTTGTGTCTAAAGAGCACAGTCAGTGGTGTGTGTATATTTATGTGACCGGTTCACAAGCAAGTTTATGGACTTTTAAGCACTGCCTGTAAAAAAAAGAAAAAAAAACCCTGGCCTGAGTCTGAAGACCAGGGATGAGCGCATCAATCCCATCATGCACAGCTGTGTGATATTTGTAAGAAGAGCTGGGAGGCAAACAGGCACCCTGAGGTATTTTTAGTGGACGGCGAGAGGAGTTAGGGCTCAGATAAATCATGCTGTCAAATCCGTGTCTTCACTGAGCTGAGATACAGTGGATACGGAGCGGGGAGTGATGGCGCCTTGAACCTATCAGCGTTCTGCAGGTGGATCGGACGCGGCGACATCGTTCGGCTGCTTAGAGACGTTCATCCAGGACGGCTCTCTCACCTTCTGCACCGGCCACTTTGCAGCTCTGACTGTTTTATTTTTTCCGTCCACGCTAAGCTTTTCTTCTGGGTTTCTCCCCTTTGCAGCCTGCGTGCGTGATGAATAGCGTTCCCACAGTTTGGTGACACCGTAAGAGAAGAGAGCCATGAATCTTTAATGTGTTCTGTTCATAAATTACCGCCGCGCCATCAGCCCTGATCCAGCCTTAAAACATTTGCTTCTGTCTCTGTCTCTTAAATGATCATTAAGGCATTTCACTTTGCCGACTTGGAAGTGGCACGACAAGAATGGTTTT
>NW_007579015.1:16880-25348 GCF_000690725.1 Stegastes partitus
AGAGGTAACATGTGAGCTGTGTGTGAGTGTGTGTGTGTGTGTGTGTGTGTGTGTGTGTGTGCGCTCGCCTTTGTGGGGAATAAAAAAAAAAAAAAAGATGGAGTCTTTGTCATTGTCACATAGGCTCAGAGCCACTGTGGCAGCAAAGTCACGTCCTTGTCCATTCTGCCATTTTCACCCTCAATGCTATATTGAGACGTGTCATTACTCATTTCTGACAATGTGTTGGAGGCCTGGTGAGGAATGGCGAACATCGAGGCCAGCATCCGCCGGTGGTGACGCGCCTGCGCGGCTATTCAGCGTGGAATAAACTCGGGCAATCAGTCAGCTCCACCAACGCCCAGTCGAGCTCACTGGTGTCGGCGTCAGCAGGATGTATAGGCAACGATATCACACACACCCGCCTGACAACGCGTCCCTCAACGGGAGTGTTTGGACGGCGCGGCGTTCAGCGCTTTGTTCAACTATAATCAATGCAGTATAAACATTTTTCATTTTAGTCAAGCATAGCGTTGCCAGAGACTAACGACTGATGCCTTTTGCAGGACTTAATTGGAGGAATTGTTTGATGTTGTGCAAAGTGATTATGGATGTAGAATCCCATCTGCAGACAGTAGGACTCATAACGTAGACATAACTCTGTGACTCCCATTATGTTGGAGCTCCAGAGTTTTGGTGAAATAAGATCACACGATGGAAGAGTTTTTTTCTTATAGTTTTCGAGCTGTGAGCGCTTGTTTGAGGCTAATCCAGTGACTCACAGGTGATTGGCTGATTGATACGGGGCTACACTTTCAAAGTAAAAGCTCAAAGATGTTAAAAAGGAACTGATTAGGGTTTGTAAAGCTCGCTTGTCAAAATAAAACATATTATACCTTATGTACATCTACAGTAAGACACCTGGAAAAGCTGCATTGGCACTTTTCTATCTGTTTAATAGCAATTTGGGTGAACTGGCCCTTTAACGTGACCGGCAGAAGAGCTGCTGTGGCGTATCTGAGGGGAAAAGTTCACCCATAATACAATAATACCCGTCACTAATGGTGAACAACAGCGAGCCCAGATCTGTTGACTGTGTCGCTGACAGCATGTTTTTATCCATTAAATATTTCCAAAGCTTTGGAAAGCCGTGTGTAATCATGATTTATGTGAGCAAGTCCCTACTGCGAATATTCTAACTGTGCAGTGGAGCGACACACTTGACACGGCAGAGGACATCTGCTGGACTTCAGTCAACAGATCAGACTTTTACTGACAGTAAAATAAAGCTGGTGGAGCTCAGGACTCGACCGGAGGACGGCGGCTGTGTATCGAATGATGTAACAGCAGCTTATAAACCGTGTGTGTGACGGATCGGACCCGTCTGAGGTGAAGGACGGTCCACTTAGTGATGTGCTGTTAGATCCTCATCGATCCTGTCTCCATGTCAGGGACCATTTAGAAGCATAAGCAGGCTAATTAACGAAGATACCGCCGCTGTGCATAAATCAGCTCAGTTCTGTCTCTGTGGAGATACTAATATATGAGTATGTATATATAAATACATGATAGGCAGGAGTTTTGTGTGTGTGTAGACTAAAAGGTAAACGATGACTTTTGTGCTGTCTGCAATGTTTATGAACTTTTGTTGGTGTTTATTTGGGCAGACACACTGAAAACAGTTTCTTTTGCGAAAAAGATGAGAACTGGTCACCCTGGCTCGAGTGACTCGATAATCCGACCCTCAACAATCCGAAATCTGACTGAACAATCCCACAGATTGGCTACGTTCACACTGCAGGACTTGATGCTCAATGAGGATTTCTTTGTGACTTCCTTCACGTTTCCAGTTCAATGCGACTTGTATGTGATCTGCTGTGTGAACTTCATACGAGCCAAAAGTGTCCCGCATGCGCAGAAGAGGACACGACGACGTCACACGCAGCGAGCGTGCTCAGTGTTTATGGAAGTAAACATGGATGGTAACGGTGGAGCGTATCTGCCACTCCCCCGCCGCCACCGATGGAGGAAACAGAAGTGTGAGCGCTAACTAACGACCGCACCGAATATTGAGATATTCATCATTAATTGGGCCTGAATATTCGGAGACCAGGAAGTGCTACTGGGACCAGCCCTAGTTTGTCATGTATCGATGACGTGTCGGTCCGATAAGTGCGACCTGGCAAAAGATCCGATACCTATTGGGTTTAGGACCACATGTCCGAGTGGCCTGGGTCACATTTGAAAAAAATCGGATCTGTGTTGTTCAGACTGTCGTGAAAAGACCAGATCCAGGTCGCATAGGGGCAAAAAAAATCAGATTTGGGTCGATTCAGCTGCTGTCTGGACGTATGTACCTTTGATGTCAACCGACGGGTCCGTGCACAATCACACCGGTCGATTAGGCTGAAGTCCAGCCATGTGTAGTGTTCTAACAACACACTAGTTATTATAACAACTATGAACAATAATTAACAACTAATGAACCTTCCAGCATCAAGCCCTCCTCGTATCTGGACCTCCGTCTTGACAATCCGACAGAAAAGAAGGTTTTACATTTAGTGTCGGGGTATCGAGTCACGGCTGTACTTCATTCTTCAGCCTTTTTAAAAATGTATCAGTAATCTGATTACATCTTTTTGGTCTCTAACTTTAACGAATGCTGTTCCATGTGGTTTTAAGTCTTGTAGCTTTGTTTAACACTTTATAAATTACAAGAATAGTTTATTTATTTATTTTGTTGTTGTTGTTTTAGAAACATAACGGAAATAAAACGGTAAAAAATGTTCCTTCTATGAATCCAAAAACAAGAATGACCACTAACAAAAAACCTTTAGAGTAAAAACTTAAATTAGACGCCTTTTAATATTATTGCTAACTTTCTTCTTTTTTTTTTTATTAGATGAAGTGAGATTATTTTCTCTTTCTTTCTAAAATATATTTAACAGACTACAGTTTGTCCCTTTGAATAAATGTTCCTGATCCATAGTAAAGCAGCTTCCATTAATGTTTATATTTAATCGTTTTTGGTGTTTTAGCAGAACATTTTTGTCTTTTTTTAAATGCTAAACCAAGTTGGTAGATCTCAATTTCACATTATAAAGATTAAAGACGTTGTTTTTTATGGTATGTGTAAGAAAATGTAATTTACAGGCAACTTACAGCTAATGTGGATTACTATGATAATACGATATAAATACAGTCCACAGCTGGAGTCATAGAACTGAAGCTAAGAGAATAATGAGATGTAGAAACACAACACAAAAAGAGATCCACTTGAGCCAAATGCCAAGAAAAACTGGTGGATCTCAGGCAGCGATCTAAGGTCAGAGTGTTTCTCACATGGAAAGATAAACCGATCCACAGATTAGGATCAGCTCCTCCATGTTTAAGGCTGAACGTCCGAGAGCATCCGGCTGCTTCACGTCACTCAAGAGTTCTCCAAAGTTTGGCAACTCATCGAAACAACAAACGTTAAAACCAAACCCTGAAACAGACGGGCAGCCAGTGGACGGAGGCCAGAACCAGAGCTGTGTGATCACGCCTTCTTTTTAAACAGATGAGCGGCTGCGGTTCTGAACCGGCTGCAGATGTTGAAGCGACGACGGCTCGACGCCCACGTACGTAGAATCACAACGGTCTGAGAGCGAAGTGATAAAAACCTGGATAGGTCTGAGAGAGAGAGCGAGAGAGAGACGGGGCTTCACCTTGGCCTGAAGTTCTGGTTCTGACCGCTGAGCTGATCTGTCCGTCAAATCTGAAGGAGCTGTTGAAAGCCGAGGTGCCGTCAGGGTCACTGAGAAGGTCTGGTCTCCCAAACAGAACCAGCATCAACCAGCGTACAGGCGATTTGGAAAGCTTCAAATTTCAGAACAAAATATGAGCGGTTTGGATCATAAGCAATCTTCTACGATTTCTAAATTCTGTCTTTGTCATCCTCAACAGGCTCCCTTGACTTCCATCCCTATCATTATCCAATTTTATCTTCCCCACTTCCTTTGTCACCTAATTTTAGAATTTATTCCTATTTTTTTTTAACAATTACCTGCTTATTTCTCTGACCTTTCAGGATGCTAGAAGCCTGATTGGAGCTTAACCACCCGGTTAAAAGTAGAACCAAAGTTTTAGAAAATGGTTCTGTCTCCATCCTATGAGGAGTTCATTACAGGAAATTAAATCAAATTAATTAGGCGCACTCAACAACTCAGAGACCCAGAGACGAGAGCAACACGACGGCAATTTGGCTGTTAAGTTATGATAATAAACCGTGATGGTCAGCTTGTTTTTTTGTTTGTTTTCCTCTTCAGCGCTCACTCCCACACGAAAAGCGTAAGTTTGCAGACGTATTAAACCACTCCAGCAAAAAAGACGGAGCGTGAAGAGGAAGTAATGTAAAAACAGACAGACGACAGACAGAGGCAGTAAAGAGAATTAACAAATGACGGCGACGGAGCGAGCTAAGGGGAGATAGCGTGAGTGGGACGGACACGGAGAAAAGGGAGATTATTTTTTGTGTTGTGTTGTATAATGTAAGCTGTTGTGCTGCGGTTGCAAGATGTCACATCTTAGTCATCCCCAGAAAGCCGCACTGAACACTGAGCGCTTGGTTAGAGGAAATCTATTTGGATTTTTGCACAGGATGCAATATTTCATTCGGTGCACGAAAAATGGATGAAACATAACAAAAGCTAAATAAATAGGCTTTTGGACTCAGATTATTTTGCCTCTTATCAGTTGTTACATTTGAATGGCGCCTGTTTATGCCCCCTGAAGGCGAGAAAACGTTCTGCATAACTGTCGTTCTGCATAACTGTTGTTCTGCACAACGCAACCAAAACAACAAGGAATAATACGCACACACACACACACACACACAAAAATCCATATCTTGGAGCATGCATTTGTTAAATTGAAATGCATTCTTCCATTAATTCACATATTGATCGGTTGCAAAAAAAAAAAAAAAAGAGGGGGAATAAATTACTCATTGAATTCAGAGTTTTGCTCATAATGGGAATCATTCATCAGCCGCTGCGCTCCCTCTGGGCCTGTGTTACACCAAACTATGGCAGCTCGCACTGAGGAATTAAAAACTGATTCTCTCCACCTTCGCTCCCAGCACTTATCAATTATCACCAGCCAATATTTTCTGCCGCGATTTCATTTGTTATGCCAATAAATTCACCTTGGAACGCTTCCGCTCCGCATTAGACAGGAAACAAAAGGGGAGGTTTGGGCAAATAAAATAAAATTAAAAAAAAAAAAATCTAACTTTAACAGGAGCATAACAGAGATTTCATTATGAAAATGCAATTTATAAAAAAAAAAATACACCGACTCTGTGGTACAATAATTGAAAAACAAGGAAGAGGCGTGAAGACGATCCGACGGCGCCGACTCAGGTTTCAAGCTCGGCATCCAGTCGTCCTGCGAGTCGAACCCGTGCCTTATTGAAACAAGCTTCTCAAATATGCCACGAGTTAGTTACAGATTCTTTAGAAGCTGCTGCCGCTCTGAACACGTGTTTGATGGGCCGCTGGAGACGGCGGCGAGGCGCGAGGAGGGGAGCGTGGGGGGACTACAGGATATGGACAGGCAGAGGAACAATAGATTTTCTGATGATACGAGTCCCAGAGCTTGAGGAGCTTCAGCAGATTAATTGATAGTGAAATAATGAGAGCTTTTAACCGGCATGTCTCACAAGAGGAATCTCCCTCTGCCGGTTTTCTTTTTTTTTTCCCTCCATCTTTGTTTCTTTCTCTACCCTTTGCCTAATTCATGCACTTTGAGCTCCGCAATTAACAGCGCAGTAACTCGACTTTAGGACTGATAGAGACATTAAAGCGTGTGTCCAGAGGAAAGATAAAATGCTTAATTGGACGTATCAAGTTTCCCTGATGCAGTTTTAATGGAACTTACAGCAGGAAAAAAAGACGAGTGTGTCCTAGGAGTGGACTGGCCGGTGGGAAGTTGCCAGCGGGCCGGTCTCGTTCAGCTGCACAGAGATATTCAGTAGCTGCTGCTGCAACACAACCGCTGAAATCCATAAGAGGAGGCAGCGGTTGAAAGCATCCAGCGCTTATTACACGCATCGAGATCGAAAGAGAAAACCTGCGGCTGACGGTGCAAAGGAGGTGCCAAACACAGAACACCGCTTTGTTGGCTGAAGCTGCAACGTAAGCGAAGATGTAACGGATTTATTTAAACCGTCTGCAGGTGACGGCGGTGAAGAGAAACATCGGAGAGGAGTTAGCTTTGGCATGCTAACATCAGTTAAACGAACCAACATGTGTTTAACTACCTAAACAGGTGAAGACTGCTCTGAACTACTGACTGTTGTTGTGTGACTGTTGAGTAAATGAGAAAATCCATCCTAACCTTTGGGTCAGGACATGAAATGCAGGTTATATATTGTAAGAGACTGAGTGAATGTCGAGCATGTTGCAGCATTTTTAATAACCATGATGATGAAAACAGGCTATTAAGTCCGATTAGGTGTCAGCTGATCGTCACACTTTTTTGCTTTCTGCACACAAACCTGAAAGTTTTGGAGAATGTGTGCCGTCGTTTCACATTTTAGCTCCACACAGACAAAACCAATGAAAAGAGCTTTTGTTTTGTGTTTTTTAATTAAGGATTTGTCGGTGGACAAACATGTTTTGTTCGTCTGAATGTGGGGTTGCAAATGGAGGCGAATTCCAAGGGCTGCTTTGTGCTGCCAGTCCGTCCTCTCGTATGGCCCAATAATGGTTCTGTTTGTCCCACAGCACCGTTCTCTGCTGCCTTTTAGAGGATTAAATGCTGTGTCCTGCTGTATTTTTGTAGTCTTGGCCATCTTTCCTAGATAAAAACCATTCCACCACCGTGTTCCCAGACCTCAACAAGCGCTTCAGTCGGTACAACGGCATCGTCTTTAGACATACGAGCATCTCTGTGAGGTTGTACGTCGGCACAGCAGTGGTAGGAGATGAATCCTAATGTCAGCACGCTTCCATACAGGCCTGACTATGTTGATACTAACACACCAGAACGCCGGCTGAGCCTGACGAGAACGTCCGTCATCATCTCTGCAGTCATAAACCAAAGAACTAAAAGTCAGAGGATTGTCAAAGCGATTCCAATGGATCTTGTGGGGGACATTCATCTGCCCAAGTTTATGGAAATCCTCCAACTAGGATGTCAATTATTGAAGACAGTCACTTAAAAACCCAAGTTTCAGCTTCGTGGTGGCACCAGATGTAATAGCAGCCATTCATTCATCATTCAGCTCCACGTCTGCACAACGTCCTGGAAATCCATCACATATTTGTCAGGGTATTAATATTATCCACACCCATGCCAGATTTATAGTTCATTTGTATTTGACCGACCAATAAGTTTGGTTGGAACGAACAAACAAGCGACAGAAAACAATCAGACATTGTGTTCGAGACGCTAGTCATGAATTTTAACTATTTCTGTGTTTTTACTAAAGCTGCCGTGTCCAAAAGTGTTCAGAATAAAACCGTTGCCAGCTTTTGGGAGAATGCAAGCGTCCATTCCAAGTGGTTCTGGTAATTCACTCACGATGGGATTACTGGTTTAATACGACATAAATTTAGAACAGCTGATGCCACAGATCTCCAGTCTCTCACTGCTCAAGTCACTGCAAAAACAAAGCAGCTCAGTGAGCTTATGGTCCATCGGTGAGAGAAACTCGGACATCGTGGCTGCTAAAAAGATCGGAACAGGCCATAAAACCACGTCTGAGTGTTTTCAAATGCCAACCGCGGCACTGCAAAGCAAGCTGCGAGGAGCTCCACACTGAAAAACCTCAAGGATCAAGGCAGGGAGCCAAAGGAGACCCGAGTGCTGGAAAAATGGTGGCGCGAGAGGCCAAAGAAAATCCAAGGATCACCACCAAGGCCATGCTGATGAATCAGAGAAATTCTGGCGCTAACGTCTCAAAGCAGACACTCCAGCGCTGCACGAGGCCAAGGAGGACTCTACCTCTGGAGGACGGGAACACAAAAGCTGGCTAGCCTTTAGCAAAAGCTCACCTGGATAAAGAAGAAAGCTTGTGGGCATCAGTTCTGTGGTCAGATGAGACGGAAAGGGAGCTGTTTGGATGGAGAGATGTGGCTTTTCTTTGGCGAAGGAAAGGAGAAACATTCAACCACAAAAACACCGTCCTGACCGTGGTGGTGGTGGAAACGCAGTGCTTTGGGGTTTTACAGCCATCAAACCAGAACCATGATCAGAGTGGACGATAGGAAAGTATCAGGAAGTCTGCAGAAAACCAGACCTGGGCTGGATTGGACCTTCCAACAAGACAATGATATGAAACAAACAAATGTGTCAAGAAATGGTGAACAGAACTTCAGAATATTGAAGTTGCCATGTTCGAGTTCAGACCTTAACTTCATGGAAAATCTGAGAAGAGAATTAAGCACCAGAGTGATGACAAGAAAACCTGCTTCCAGCCTCAAAGACCTGAAGATCATCATGAA
>NW_007579015.1:30188-36932 GCF_000690725.1 Stegastes partitus
GAACGGAGAAGATTGATGACGATTACGCTCTCCTCCTGGAACAAGGACAGGATGCGAGGCTGTCGAGACAATGTCCTACATGATTCATCAATTATGGATGCGATGCTTAGCTCAACACATCACAAGAAACTTTGCAGGAGCTCATGGGGAGCTGAAGGAAATCCTTCGCAAAACATCTGAACGTCTCTGCCCTCTGCGTTCTGCTGGCACTGGGGGCTGAGGGGCCATCTTTCTGAGGAAGCAATGGCTTTAGACTTGAGCCCATATTTATCAAGTTTCTGGGAGCAGCTTGTGGATCAGTGGTGCCTCTCTGAAGATAAAGCACAGCTTCCCTCCTCAGCGACGAGGCTGCGAGCTGTCGCTGCTGAACAAGAGCATTCAAAGTTGAAACCAACACAGTGCGACTGTCTCGACACACGACAGATTCTCACCACCTCAGAAACACAAGTTTAATAACTGCAGTACAAACATAGCTTCTGATCAAAGAGATAATTGGCTAACTGACCGTGTACTAGAGAAATATGAGATCAATAATTAAATGTACCAACAAACAAAACAAAACATTGCATTAAAAATAAAATAAACCTGTTTACATGTTGTCATATTTTTGTTATCTGGAGGCCTGACTTTAGACAGGATGACGATCACATGCAGACTTCCTAACAAACTTTGCTCTGCTGTGTGGAAGGCAGCGTGTGAAGCAGGAAATCAGACTGTGGTTGCTCAGGTCACGGTGGGAAACACCAGCACTGACCTCCTCATCTGTTTAAACATGAGTTTGGTCGGCTGCAGACACACCAGCTGATGTTTAGAAACTCTGCCTCTGAAGGAGGTCATCATTTGCAGAAACAATAACTCCGGCTGTAAATCTGACTCCACTGCAGGTCACCTCGCTCACATGAACCACCAGGTGTGTCATTCTGTCAGCTGACTACCTGTTGATGTGATGGATACCTGTTCACAGGTGTGGCTAAAGCAACACGGACTGGATTCTTATGAACACTTGTTCCTAATACTTACTAATATAAATGTTGAATCTTGCTTCTTTTGCAGCCTTTTTCACATGTATGGATATTTGCTTCTATATTGTGCATGAGTGTGTGTTACTGTAGTGTTGTGTTTATGGGGTTGGTCATCATTCGTACTTTATCAGATCTGATACAGATTCTGCTCATCGATTCTGGATCTAAGCAACTTTCGATTGAGATTCTTTGAGCTGCAGGTGTTTAAAGTCACCACAACATTCTGCTTTTACATGAACACATGAGTAATAATACTTTAAGACATAATAAGTTTTAAAAAAAAAAAAAAAAACACAGTATAATCGTATTATTAATAAACTCCTTGTCCATGTGACGGTACTACAGTGTCCTCCCACATCCTTCAGGTGTGTTTCCTACAGATAGATGCTACCAGGACAAACATAGAGCGAGACAATCGTAACCGCTGGTCTCTCTTTTGCTTCATGTTTTCTATTTTACAATCATAATGACAGTTTTCTGTCCTTGCAAAGGGTTTTGTAGCTGCAGTTGCTAAACTGATGTTACGAGTCAATCTTAGAATCCGAACCGTTTACCTGCAAATCAAACATCTCAGAATAACGCTGGACCTACGATGTATCGAGATAATTGCAGAAGGAAATGAGATGATATGCAGGCATCCAGCTCATGTGATTATTGATGCAGGCACATAGTGGCTAATATCAGGAGGTATTTACCGTCCACCGTTTATAAACTAGTGCAGGTGAGACTTGTTTAGAAGCTGAGTGGAAACAAGACTTCATCGATGATTCCTTCAGAATCTAAACTTTGGCACCAGTTCAAGTNAAACTTGGCATGGGTGTGAATCATTTGGGTCCTAAATTCAGCTGTGATTCTCCTGCTAGAAATACAAAAACAAAATGTGAAAGGGATCCACAAACAAAACAGAGTCTCATCGAAGGCGAAGCCACAAGCGCGCAGACACACTTACTCATGCAGAGGACGGACCATATGGTCGCATTAGTCACTGGGAACTTCACTTCCCACACATAACTTGCCAAAGACTAATTTACTTATATCCTCAATGACTTGCCAAGGTAACACCCGTGGACTATCTAACCAAATAAACGATGGTGGCAGACACAAACAAATGAGAGCCACATCATGCCGAACGGGATGGAGGCATTCATTAAGCCCGGGGCTGGAGGAACGGGAGCAGCAGGACACTGAGCTCTGCGCCGGGAAGACAGATGATCTGGGAGACGGTGGAAGGCAACACCTCTGCAGTCTCCAGAAACTTCCTTTTTTTAAAAAATCAACTTATTTGAACAAAACAGCGGGAGGACAGAGGTGTACGAACGAGGGACAATAGTGTTTGTTCAGGTGCACTGGAGTTTTGTGAGGAAGTCAATTTGCTGGCTGCAGAAACAAATTTCTGTAGATTACACAAACAAAGGGACACATTTGCAGAGAAACAAAGCTCAGCAGTGGGGCGCAGGCTTACTGGCAACGGGCCCACATAATTGGAAGTGGCCAGCGCAATTCTTCATACGCTGAAACATTAGAGCTGTTGTACTTTGCCGTGTCCCTCCGAGTGGCTTCATGCACAATTAATAAGTAAAACACACAGATACAGAGAAACATCCAGCCGAGCTCTATCCGCTCTCATCTATTATTGTTGCAGCACATTTACTCAAAGCTTACGTGAAGCCGTTTTCTGTGACATTCAAAAGTTTTTCTGACCTTTAAACATTTTTAGAATCTCGGTTAATAATGTAAACTGTCGATCATCATATGTTATGTTTGCTGACCTGTGGACAGATTTAGCGCCGGGTTCAGCCGTTGTTGCCGAAGCAACAGTGATGGAAACTGAACTGAACAGTAGTTTAGACTTTCTTCACTTAAGTAAATAAAATCAGCGTTTACATGATTTTCATCAGTCACTATCTCTGTGTTTGGCCTCTTTTCCTGAGAATGTGATGCTTGTCTAAGAGCAGAAACTCTAACAGGAAGCCCAGTGACTGACTTTAATATCTGCATCAGCTCAGTTCCTTTTTTTTTTTTTAAACTTCCTTTTAAGATCCATTTGGTTTAACAGAAAATATGGATGTGGGTGTTTCCCCACTGCTTAATATGGCATCTCTGAGGTGGTGCAATTATGTTAATTGATGATAATTAAGGTCGCACGAGCGTGCTTCACATTTCTAAGTGATTAAAATTCATCAACATATGCATGAATGTGACTGACAACAGATGCCTCCGAACGTTTGATGGATTTTGGGTTCTAATGTTTTTAATTTGCAATTAAGATCACCGACGTATGAATGCGCTGTGAATGCCTGAGTTTACGTCTCCAAGAAAACACTCTGGTTCTCCATCTTTTCTTGTCATTTAAAGGAACTGTTTTAACATTTTGGGAGATAAAAAAGCGATCAAGGACACTCGTAGGGCGGAGGGAGTGCAGGCGAACTTCACTTCAACTACTTCCTCAACCTCAGCAGAAGCTGACCGAGCAGTCCGCTCGCTTTATGTCACCTGTGCACAAAGCAGGTTTACTTCGGTGAAATCTCCGACACAGTGACAGAGCGAGTGCTTTTCCTGGTCTGCCGTTGCTATGGTGATCAACTGTCTGGTTAATAAAGGCGCTGCCGGACTCTTTTCCGCGGCTGCAGCCAGTTTAGCTTAGCTTAGAGCGAAGGCTGGCGACAGGGTGAAACAGCTCGTGTAGCTTTGTGCAAGGTCAACAAAACGCAGCCCTTCTAAAGGTCACCCATCAACCATTTGTGTAATCCACACAGAAAACAGTGTTTAAAAGTCACCGTGTCGGGGTTACGGACCACATGGGCACCCTGAGAAGTGGCTCTTTAGTTCCATGTCCAGCTTTCCCTCCTGTTTCTTTACGCTGTAATATCCTCCCAAACCGTGACCAGATGCAGCGCTGCAGCCAAGACTTGTTTCCTATCTGGCTTCTACACAAGCTAAACAAACACGTTGTATTTATTATGTGGTGATTAGGAGCTGCAGAGGTGCTACTAGGTGGACTTCTTTACCTTTAAACGCAGCCAGGCTCGCTGCTACTTTCTGTTTCCGGTGACTAAACTAGCCAACAAGCTACATCAGCCGTAGCTTTCGACAAACATTTCTAACACATACATTCTGTCATTTTCTCATTTGGTGCTTAACAAGAAAGCCAATAAACATTTTCTTAGAATCATCAAACTTAAAAAAAAGCTCTACTTCCTGCTTACCCAGGGGCATTGATATTTAATCACGGTTACATAATGCCCACTCTGACCTTTTCACAGTTTAATGAAGTGTGACCTTTTTGATTTTGATGAAGTATAAATGAAGAACGACTGATAAAGAAAACATACACGCCGCCCGTTTCCACTCACCCTGAGCGTGTGCGCCGACGGAAGCGGCAGTCCGGTGACGTCCACCTGCGCCATGTCGTCGGCGTGCGCGCTGACCCCGTGGACGAACAGGACCGGCGCGCTGTACGCCACGTCCTGCCGAGGAACCAGGTTCAGATCCCCGTCCACGCCGAAGCTGGGATCCGACACGTCGAAGGCCACGTCCTCGTTCCCCGCACAGTCATCGAACTCAACTGGAAGACACAGAGCAGGTTTTTTTTAGGATCATTTTGGATGAATTACAAACAGAAATGTAAAGAAAAATCCGCCTTAAACTCAGTCACTGAGGTATACACTGCATTGTAAAGAAAAACAAGTTGAGGGGCTGTCAGACAATCCACAAAAACAAGCACTTCTCAGGTTTAAACAGATGCCCTGAAGACAAACAGATGCCCTGAAGAAAGAGTGGGATGTTCTGAGCAGCTCTGTCAGCTCGGCTAAAACGAATGTCACTGATATCTATTCATACAAGCCTGCTGCAATATTTATGACCCCCGCTGCATAACATGCATTGTAGATTTAATAATGTGTCTGCCTTGGTTATGCAGGACTGTTGTTCTTGGCTACAGAGAATGCAGCGGCACCCGGTTTTAAGGCTGGGAAAAAAAAAAAAAAAAAAACGGATTTAAGAAGGTGCAGGAGAAGAAAAGTGTCACCTCTGAGTTACGTGCACGTGACGCGTGCACGTAGAGGCTTGTCTTGTCTGACTGAGGGAGATACCGCCAAGGACTCCACCGAGCTTTATCCCTTCTGATCATGTTCATCCTCTCTTTATCTCCCTCACACACTCCCCTCGGTGTTGCGACATGATCCCCGTGTCCTCCCCCACCCTCGCCGCTGACAGCACTCCCCTCCCTCATCCCTCACCTCCTCTTTACCTCGGCCTCCCGTGACGACTCCCACTGTTGCGGATCAGGGAGGCGTCCCACAGGAAGTGAGCACGTGTGGACGCGTACACATGTTGTTGAGCAGGTACGACAGGAAGCACGCGCCGCCGTTCGACTCTCAGGTCTGGAAGTGTTGGAAAGTTTCAAGTCTCCGAGTGTCTGCCTCAGACATATGGCGGCTTATATAAGCCTTCATTATCTCGTTTTCAATTCTGTTTGAGATCAGGAATCGCCTGCATCGGAATCGCGAGGTGCAGAATGTTCCATATGGTTATCATTATTAATCAAGCCGCATGATTCTGCGGATGTGCTGCCTGTTGCAAAGTTTACAAAAGCTCCGACTTAGATCATCACGAACACAAGAAGAAGAAAAAAAAAGACGATGGAACGGAGAAGATTGATGACGATTACGCTCTCCTCCTGGAACAAGGACAGGATGCGAGGCTGTCGAGACAATGTCCTACATGATTCATCAATTATGGATGCGATGCTTAGCTCAACACATCACAAGAAACTTTGCAGGAGCTCATGGGGAGCTGAAGGAAATCCTTCGCAAAACATCTGAACGTCTCTGCCCTCTGCGTTCTGCTGGCACTGGGGGCTGAGGGGCCATCTTTCTGAGGAAGCAATGGCTTTAGACTTGAGCCCATATTTATCAAGTTTCTGGGAGCAGCTTGTGGATCAGTGGTGCCTCTCTGAAGATAAAGCACAGCTTCCCTCCTCAGCGACGAGGCTGCGAGCTGTCGCTGCTGAACAAGAGCATTCAAAGTTGAAACCAACACAGTGCGACTGTCTCGACACACGACAGATTCTCACCACCTCAGAAACACAAGTTTAATAACTGCAGTACAAACATAGCTTCTGATCAAAGAGATAATTGGCTAACTGACCGTGTACTAGAGAAATATGAGATCAATAATTAAATGTACCAACAAACAAAACAAAACATTGCATTAAAAATAAAATAAACCTGTTTACATGTTGTCATATTTTTGTTATCTGGAGGCCTGACTTTAGACAGGATGACGATCACATGCAGACTTCCTAACAAACTTTGCTCTGCTGTGTGGAAGGCAGCGTGATCACAATCAGACTGTGGTTGCTCAGGTCACGGTGGGAAACACCAGCACTGACCTCCTCATCTGTTTAAACATGAGTTTGGTCGGCTGCAGACACACCAGCTGATGTTTAGAAACTCTGCCTCTGAAGGAGGTCATCATTTGCAGAAACAATAACTCCGGCTGTAAATCTGACTCCACTGCAGGTCACCTCGCTCACATGAACCACCAGGTGTGTCATTCTGTCAGCTGACTACCTGTTGATGTGATGGATACCTGTTCACAGGTGTGGCTAAAGCAACACGGACTGGATTCTTATGAACACTTGTTCCTAATACTTACTAATATAAATGTTGAATCTTGCTTCTTTTGCAGCCTTTTTCACATGTATGGATATTTGCTTCTA
>NW_007579015.1:37752-47898 GCF_000690725.1 Stegastes partitus
TCACCAATTAACCTCAGCATGTTTCTGGACTGTGGGAGGAAGCCGGAGAACCCGGAGAGAACCCACGCTGCACGGGGAGAACATGGAGACTCCACACAGGGTGTCCTCACCGGGACACAAACCGGCGACCTTCTAGCTGCGAGGCCACGGTGCTAACCACCGATCCACCTAGCAGCCCTGTGTATTAACAAAACTATAAAAATAAATGTAAAAACAGACTGTCAGTTCCTACCAGCACGTCTCTTGTCCTTGTGCATTAAACTCGAGGCTCCGTTGGACTGCTGCCATACACTCAGAGTTTCTTGAAAACTCAGAAATGATGTGTTGACTGAGAAGCATTAGCCGCGCTGCATTTGGACCTTAATAGTCCTAATGCAAAAAGATTAGCACACAGTGGGGGAAAGGCTGTTGCTCCATTCAAGTACAATGACAACCCACTGCTGTAATTAACACATTGTTCCACCGCCGCAAGTGCTGGAAGTTTCATTGTTCGTTTCTCGCATTAAGCTGAATTGCACTGTAGCAGGGAACGAAAACAATTTCCTGGAAGGCTCGGCTGCCCACTGATGTCCACCCACCCCTCCGCCGCTTCGTGGACGTGTGCCTGACTTTAACTCATCAATCCATGCAGGTGTCTCCTCCATCACAGCAGCGGGAGAAGTCCACGGTTAGCACCGGCTGACTATAAAATCAATAGACTAAAGTCTATCAAAGCACTCATTTAGTACACTTAACCTTTGTGACTGTTTAGTCTGGCTTCTTTTATCTGTCTCGCTGCAGACATTTTAAAGTCTTCCCTCTGGACAGAATCGTTTTTCTGCCATCTGGATGAGGGCAAAAAAAACCAGAATACGGGAGTGAAGAATAGGAAAAGAGAGATGAAGAGGGGGAAGTAAAACGAAACAGAAAATGACAGAAATGGCAAGGCTACAATGGACAATGAGGGAGAGCTACAAAGTCAACAACCTCCTCTCCAGGGAAACAAGGCTCCATCTCAATATTCAACTCTCACTTCTAAGCCAAAGCATGAAAGATGTGTTCATTTCCATTCCCATTACAAGCCTCAGATTTATTTCAATAACATGGGCGCGCTCTTTAGAGCCTGCAAATTGCAGCGCCAAACAGTGTCAGTGGCATTTCAAAGGCAGCCAGAGAGTGTTTGATGGTATTCTAATGTTGTCAGGTTTTTGGGGGATTTCAGAAGAGAGCATGGTGAGCTGGAAGCTTTGAAGTCAGGCAACAATGACAGAACGCAACTTACCCCGCTCAGCAGCAGCAGCAGCAGCCGCCGCCGCCGCCGCCACACACACCCACTTTCTTTCTGGCTCAGGGTTGAAATAACTGTGCACAACATGGATTAGGGTCAACGAAATCCCTCACTGATGATTCAAGAGGAGAAGAAGCAGGATGTGAGGATTCAACTGTTTTTTTTTTTCCCCTCAAGTTTGTCATTCAAGTTCTTTTCAGGCCAGAACCTCCCGTGGAGCCTGTGAATGGCACGAACCGGGTCACCACGGGTCATGGTTACTGGAGCTCTTATTTAAGCTTTTGGTGCTTCATCTAACATCTAATTAAAGTCTGTGTTTTAAATGTCAACCGGTGATATGTGACTGAACAGGGTGTAAAATATTCGCCGCGGTCTCGTAAATAAATTCATCGCAACTTTCGAGAAATCGCAGCATGTGGTCCGTGATAGAAAAAAAAAAAAAATCACGCAACCTGTCGGCGAGATTACAGCAAACCGCGTTTTCCCATCTGATTTGCCAAATTTATTTTTCGCCAACCTCGGCTTTTCCATCACAAAAACTGTATTTCACAGTCGAAATATGCAGAGGAAGGAAAAGCGAGATCACAAATCCACTTTAAATTCAAGGATGTCGCTCCAGATGGGATTTAAATTACAGGAGGAGTAGCGAGTTTGCTGAGAGAAAGTAGGTAATTTTGGCTAGTTAATATTTAACCCCACCTTCCCTTGAGAGACAAGACGTTTTGCATAAATTCCCTCAGTCATAGGAGAGATCAAAGAAGATTCTAACAAGACCCCCCGAAATAATGAAGACAAAACATTAGCACACAAAAAACTGAAATCTTGATTTTTCCATCTCCTAATGATGGGAGAGGAGAGCTGCCATCCACGAGTATTTACATTGGTTCCACTCTTTTTGTCAGGCACATAAATTGGATTTTTTTTTTTCCCTCCTCCTCCTCCTCCTCTGTCAGGTACTAAAGTTTTCCTTTGAGGTGTTTTGAAGACAATTTTCTGTCTTGTAACTAAATGTCAAGTCTCCATGATGGGAGAGATGGGAATCAGAGGAGTAATCTCAAAGGTGGCAGCGCGGGTGTGTTGGAGCTGATAGCTGCCGTGTCGAACCAGACAGACTGTGCTCAGCCTCGTAAAAAAAAAGAAAAAAAAAGACTCTGGAGAACACCATTCTCAAATATTCACCTGGCATTAGAGAGGGAGCTGCTTTTGAAAATGTATTTACACCCCGAATTGCATTTTACCCCAGAGTTTCCTATCAGGGAGTATTGTGTGTGAGACCCATTACCGGGGATTCAATGGAAACAAGGCTCGGGCTTTTCATCTGGCGAGATAACACGTCGGAGGGTTTTGTCAGCTGGGGGGGTCCTGAATCTTTCATCTCGGGTTTTAGCGCATGATTACGACCCCCCTTTGGTGCCACTCCATCCGATCAGATGTGGATCACCAGGTGAGGCAGAAGCAGTGCGTTGTGGTTTCCCCGTCACTCACGGCGGAGGTAATTGCATCCATCACGCGTGGCAGCGGACGCGAGGCAGGATTTCTGCATGTGCGTGTGTTCTAGGGCCCTCCATCGCTCTTTGATGTATGGCTCTGTCAAACGCGCCGGCGACTAAAGCCAATTAAAGTACAGTTACTTTCCGATCCGAGGCGGCATCAAAGAGTCCTCGCGTGGACTGTTAAAGGTCAGCCGAGCATGCTAACTACCTGGTTAAATGTTTCTATCTGCTCAACACGTCTGAGCCGCTCCTAATAGCAGGATGTATGAGGAGGAAACACCTAAAGCTGTATGTTCATTACTAGACAGAGCTTTTTCCTGTGTTTTGTCCGTGTAGCTGCTAAAAAAACCTTTAACGCCAAATAAATGCAAAAAATAAATACTGCAATGAAACGGCCGCTTTGATTTTTTGAACTAAAATTAATCATTTCGATCAACTAACCTGTTAAATCCTGGTGTATGCATATGATCAGCTGCAAAAAGTCAGTTTCAAAGAGTCAAAAATGATGTATTGTGATGTTTATGACGATTTATACTGTATGTAATAATGCTTCAGGCAAGTTTGAATTTAAACACAAAAAGCTGCCGATCGGCTTAAAATTAAAAAAAAAAAAAAGTTAATAAAATAGTTTTTGGGGATTGGACTGCTGGAAATTGGCACGATTGAGAGACAGGTAGTGAAAAAACCTGAAGATCTCCACCAAGAAACAACAACATGGTGCTACCACATAGCTAGCTAGTGACGGCAGGAAGCGTCTTTCTACCCACGAGATGATCGAGCACTCATCCGTTCTCTGTTAGGAATCATCTTCAGACCTCCAGGGACCTGAACATGAGTGGGTACTGTGGAGAAATGTGACTTGTTCAGCAAGGACATCTGGAAACCGACTTGTAGAAGCTGGTCTGAAGGCATGGAAGAAGAACTTCATCAACCAAAGGCAGAGGAAAGCCCGACTGGGGGTCACAGGGATTGGGCTGGTGATGGTTGGGCTCAGGTTCTCTTCAAGGATGAATCCAATGATCAGTTGATGCCCACTCCAGCCCACTTCCTGGAGAGGAGGAAGCCTGGAGAAGCCTCCAGACCAGACTGTCTTGCCCCTACAGTAGAACATGGGGGTGGATCAGTGACCATCTGGGCTGGTTTCAGTTTGGGTGGAACGGGGCAAATGAACTGGGTCGTGTACAGGCTGCTCTGGAAAACAGTCGTCTTCCATCAGCTGGAAAACTCGTTCCTGCCTCCAATGACTGGATTTCCCAACAAGACGATGCCCCTTGGCACATGGTGATGAAGAACCAGAACATTGGAGCCATGCCTTGGCCTGCTCAGTCACCAGATCTACATCCAGCTGAAAACATGTGGAAAACCATCAGCAGCAGAACCATGTCAGACGCTGGTGGAGAGCAGCCAAGACGCATCAGAAACTATGGTTCTGCCATCAGGTACTAACTCCTGTGCATCATATGACAGCAATCCCATAACTACTGATGGAAGAACTTCAGTGATATTATCAAGAAAACCCGGGAACATGTCTGATACCAGCTCTGAAATTAAACTCTTATCAGCCAGTTTTGTTGTTGTCATTAGATTTGTCCAAACAAATGGTGGTACCAGGCATTAAAATGAACAGGAAACTGAAGAGGATCATTTGTTCCATGACGGGTCGGTCAGATCTGAGTGGAAACACAAAAGAAGATGAAAGTCACGGCTCCAATTATTTCATTATTCAATTCAATTCAAATTATTTCATATTAATCTGACACGAATCCCCAAAACTTTGAGCAACAGACATGAAATTTACACTAAAATTGGAGGCAGCAATTTCCCAACAAAAAGTATCTGCCAGAACAATTTAATACGACACGAGCATAATCTGTAGTTGACAAGTTTGTTTCACTCCACAACCATCCACACAAAGATCTGTCACAACAGCGATAAAAGCCGCATCTTCATCCCAAATCAGACGGACACTTGCGTTAGTCGTACCCGTGAAGCTGTCAGACGGAGGCTTTGTCACGCTGACGTAGCTCATGTTAGAATAATAACATCACTTTACATTAACCTCTGATGGTACGATCGGCTCGTAAAGGTAAAACATTAAAGCTCAATATTTACATTTTTGATGAAAGCGAGGGAACAGCGCCGTTTGTCTCAGTTTCTTATTGCTGTCGACAATTCATTTCCACGAGCAGAAAGCAGACAGCTAATTATAAAACATGATGCGCCCCTTGAGCGCTCTTACAAATAACGGGGCTCGAAAATGTCAGTGTCGGCACATTCCCTCAAAAATAAAAAAATAAAAAAAATCTATTGTTAGTGTTTTGTTTTTTTTTCACTTTAAGCTACAATGAACGCTGTCAAAACAGTAGTTACACTGTGCAGGACTGACATTCTTAAAATTATTTACTCGAGGTTGGGAGATGTTGAATCACCAGCTTAGAAATGTGCAGAAGCTGATTATGATAAGCTGGCACTTACAGAATAGATCAGTCACTAACAGCAGCAGCGTTAAAGTCATTCTCCGGCGTCGCAGCGATCTGGAAGCGTTTGAATCACTATCTCCCACCATGAGAGGCTTTTTTTCTGTGTGTGCGTTGGTCTAAATGCAGCTGCAGCCGGACTGGTCGTAATTTGAAGGTTTGCTCTGTTACACTAATCTGCGAGACTCCTTGTTATCACAGTCAACAGCCAGAGGTGGCCGATTCTGCGCCGCTTCGGGGTGCCGCCGCTCGCTCCGGCCCCTTCCTGCTGCTGTAAATCAGTAAAATGGAGACAAAGCAGAGATGAGAGAGCCGAGCGAGAGGAAGAGAGAGTAATTAGGGTGAGATAATGAGGGCCAGCGCTGCGCTTTCTCGCTCCAGGCTCGGGGTGATCCTCTTCCTTGTTATCGCCCTGAGTCGCGGCTCGTCCACCTCGCCAGGCCGGGAATGCCAGGACACCGCCGCCGGGCAACTCGCGCGCAATTTGTGCAGAATAATGAACCTAATGCTGGTCTCATACTAATTTATTGGAGTCTCCTTTAAAGATGACACCAGCGGCGTTATCAGGCGTAATTGATGCTCAATCGGCGCCGTGCGAGTTGACTAATGGTCACGTACGGGCCGACGGTCGGTCCGGTTCTCGCTGCTCAAAGCGCGTCTCTCCCAAGACTGTCGCACATCCTCGTTCTCTCATTATAACCAACATTTGAATAAAAGTCTACAGCAACGGTATCCACTCCGCGAGGCGCCAGAGGTCTTATGAGGCAATAAACATCAGCGTGGTATCATCCAGCAATTCAGCCAATAGTTGCTGTTCACTCCAAACCACAAATGGGAACTTCGGGGGATAAAGTCATTAGGATTCATCGTCTAAGAGGTCTGGATGTCTGTGTAAAATTTTGTGCCAATCCATCTTGTAGATATTAAGAAATTACACAGAATAAATTAAGCGAACTGCTGGTGGTGCCGGAGTCAGGAGGCTGTGGGAGTTTATTCTCTGAGCGAAATGAGGATCTGAGCCAAATGTCATGGCCGTGATTGAGATATTTCACCAAACAGCAACAACAAAAAAGTCAACTTTATGTGCCAGAAAGAAGGTCACGGTTTGGGCCGATGGATGATGCCGTTATCCGGCGCTGACGGATGAGTCATCAGCAGCCCGGCATCGTGATCCCTCCCCCGCCCCGCCACCACCATCAGCACCAGTCAGACAGTCACCCGCCACCCGCCGTCACTATAACTCCACTGTAATAATGTTAATGTGAACCGTTATTAGAGCTGCAGCAGAAAGACGACTGTAGGAGGCAGCTCTCTGCTCACCATCACACGGAAGGAGAACACGCACACGCTAACACACAGTAAAAAGTTTTGGCTCCACACACAGTTTGAACTCTTCTCTCCAGAGTGCAAGCGCTCCGATTAACCCGTCTCAACAACCATGTCCTATTTCAACCCTGGACTGTTTGGCTCAAGCCTCCGGCCACAGACAAGATTTTCCAAAAGCCTGAAAACAAAGCCAAGAAGAGGCGCACAAGTCGACTTTCCTCTCAAACCAATTAAATCACGATATGCTAAGAGGTTGTAATGGAATAATTGCCCCGATGCTGCCAACAAATACTGCCTGCCTTCGCTTTAAGGAGGCGAAGAGGAGCGGGAGCGAAGCAGGGAGCAGCTCCGTGGAAACATCACGCAGCGTCCGCGGTCTGTCGCGCCGTAGCTTCAGGGAAGCTGTAAATGTTAAGATAAGTGGAATGGCTCAGCGTATGAGCATAAACACAGACACACAGGGAGGATTACACGAGAGCCTCGGCTGGAGAACGAGAGCTTCATGGCTGTAGCTGACTGCAGTGATGGCACGTTAGCCAAGTGTTGTGGTGGAATACAGTTTATCTGAGCATCTGTGGAGCCTTTTGTGATAGAACATCGTGTGTCAGTGTAAACAGCAGCTGTGTCCACGTTAAAAAACAAAAAAAGAGACATAGCTTTGTAACACAATGATATCATAATGAGCCGTGTGATTTCAGAATCAGAATCAGAATCACTTTATTGATCCCCTGTAGGGGGAATGGCTTCTGGTACAGACGCTCCCAATCAAACGTGTTCAAAGAAAAAGTAAAAATATAAATATAAGTATTAATATGATATAAAATATATCTAAACACAAAAAATAAATACACATTCTGCATTTGGGTTTCTGCACACAGAAGGTTTGTGTTGCTCATCGATCCATCACGATACATCCAGAGCGCTGTTCATACAAACAGAAAAGCATCACAAACATCTTCACAGGTAAACAAACACGTAATAAAACAAAACAAACAACATGACACGGGCCATAATGAGATAAAGTAAGCTTGACAAATATATAAATAAGATACCTGTTATTATAAGAGATGGAAATAAAGTCAAATAAAAACACAGAACAAGAAGTGATAAAAACAAAGTAATAAACAGAACAATAAAAAGATTAAAATATGTAAATAGTTGAATAAATGGAGGACTCAACAAGTACAATAAGTTCAAAATAGTAAATAAATAAAGTCTGACTGAAAATGTAGGTCTTAAGTTTGCTTTAAAATAATTAATTAGCCATGTGGAGCGATCGTATGGGGACAAAAGGTGATCTAGAAATAGCTCTGAATTCATATAAAGGGTATTTTATGTTAGATCTTTTCTCTTTTGTGAGGTTATCAACTTGGCTGAAGGAGCAGAAAATCCCAACTAAAAGTCCACCAAGGTTATGGAACGACCTCTTCAAATGAATCTCATTTCAAATCCTGCAAGGACTATTTAAAACGGGGAAGTACGCTCAAGACAAACTCCAAAGAATACTTTCATGAGCGCGTGGTCAAAATGTCTGCACGTCGATGTTGGAGACCGGCGCACGATTATGCAAATTGCCGACCAGTTATTTCTCCTAAAAGCGAAGCTTCTGAGCACCGCCGTGTTCTGGCTTCTTCCACGGAAGGATTTTTGTTGAATAAATGATTTAAAATTTTCCTTTTGATACCAACAACGTGTGACACTTTACGTAAGTTTCTCCTTTTCTGTGAGGTCATCGTCCTGAGCCGAAGCCATCAGAAACACATTTTTATTTTTAATTTTTAAGGCTAAAAGCGATGCATGATTAAAGCGGCGGCTGCTCTGACTGACGGGTGGGTGCCGTCATGTGGCAGCTTCCGCCTCACGCTCCATCTCTGTGCTCATTCTTGGAGGTGGAGTCAGGAGTCGGAGGCTCCACGCCGCTCCTCAGGAAACCTACGGCTGACGTCGCAGAGGGTCGTCCATCTTTATTTACAGTCAGCTGGTTGGCACTGCCCACCGCTAATCACCATCGCTCCAGATGCTGCGCCGTCCCTGCCAGACCACTGCTGCACGTAATCTCTGAACGGCACACATAAAAGTCCTCCGAGTTCTAACTCTATGCAGCATTAAATCACTGCAGAAGGGCGACAACAGAAAAGCCTGTTTAACAATCCGTCCATCGAGCCGTCGCTCTCTCCCAGTTTTATTTAATTTGGATATTTGCAATCACAGTATTCAGCCTTGACAAAAACAAGGAAAACAACAAAGAACCGTAGGCTTATTTGATTTTAACAAGGTTTCCTGAGCATCTTTTCTATGCCTTAATTGCGGCGTGTGTTTCTCCCGACGGGCTGCGGCACTTTTGTTTGTAATCGCCGGCGTTCATCAGGATGCAAACAAAGTGGCGGGCTCTCCTCGCTGAGAGTCGGAGGACAAAAACCCACGAAATCACACCCTCGTTATCGACCGGCAGCTCTTCGCGGAGGGGTGTGACGGAGAGGAGAGCGCACTTCGCAAACGAGTGACACTTGTTTCACCCGTATGCTGTGGTGCGTTCAGCGTCGGAGCGAACACTGTTGGCTTAATTTCTTATAAATGAATCCATGCGTTCATCATTGAGCAGGTCAGCCCACGAGTAAAAATACATTCTTCAAGGTTTTATTTTTCTCCTGCACAGTGCATGCATATGCAGCGCTGACAGTAAACATCTCGGCGTCTCCGTGCGAGCCGGGGATGTTTAGGCCTACAGGCTCCGGCTTTGAAGTCGCCTGTTTCAAGGTTATACCTGCTTAAATATGAATTCATTTAAATTCCTATTTCAAAACCCATAATTGCACTCCTCACCCAGTTTTTATGTGAAAATATAAATGAAAATGTATCAGCGTATCTAAGCGATTGAGATCCCCCTCAAGCCCAGTTTGACAAGGTTAACCACAGCCACAGATCTGAAGGGGAGCGAGCGAGGTGCATCCGAGCGCCATAACAAACTTCAATCAGCCTCTGTTTGTTTGTCGGCGGCAGGGCAGAGCGTTTCATCAAACAGGGCAGGGGCAGGGCCGGGTGCCAGCTGATAGTAGGATAGCTTGGCAGAGGGAGGCATGGAGACACATCCGACGGTCAATCAGCTCCCGCCGTAACGACATCTCCGCGTCGTTAGCAAACCGGCGTCATTAGCAAACCTGATATTAAGTGATAATATTCAGCTCAATTGGAGTCTCAGCAAATTAGAAAAATTGAGATCTTGTCAGTCATCCATCGGCAGCAGCGGGCGGGCGGGCGGCACAATGAAACAGATTCCTCAGCAGTCGGTCATCTCAGCCTATTAGCGTATCGGCTAACCAGCAGCCACTGGGGCATGTGGACTGGTGATGGATATCTGAACATGCCAGCTGATCAATAAACCAAACGCAAGCTGTCATGGATGGATTTGGATTAAGAGAGGACAAAATGCCTCCACATTAATGGATGGTTGTTTGGCACAACGTTTGGTATTCAGTCCTGTAACAGTCACTTTGAATGCAGTGCTGGAGGTCAGAGGTCACTGAAACACAAACACACGACTCAGGAGAACACAGAACGAGTGTCAGTGGCCACTCAGTGACTG